>NC_067477.1:22920441-23110441 GCF_947179515.1 Apodemus sylvaticus
TTGCATAGGATTCATGTCTGAAATGTTTCCTTTTGAGGTAGAGTCAGATAATCTGAATTCTAATCACAGCCCTGTCCCTAATTAGCTATGCCAGGTCAGGGGGAAAAAAACAACACAGAATTCTGTTTCTTCAGTTCCTATCATGGGAAATAAGATGGTTAAATTAAATCCTCTCATCTCCAAGATTCAGTCACTCCATCCAGTCTGCTCATTCTCAACCCTTTGTCACTGGCAAAGGTCACCTATGCATCTGTCTCCATTTAAGAATTTACATAGGAGCTGGGAGCGGCTTCATCAGTCATGTGCCATGTGCCTACCATGCAAGCATGAGGGTCTGCGGTTGATTCCTGGCACCCACAGCAAAGCCAGGTGTGGAATGCGTGCCTGTGCTTCTGATGCCGAATAGACAGAGCAGAGCAGATGGATTCCTGGGGACTAGCCCAGGTGATGGTCTCCAGACTCAGCGGGGATTCCTGTCTCAAACACTAAGGTGAAGAGATTGTGGAAGACACTGATTCTGGCTTCCATATGTCTGTCTGTCTGTCTGTCTGTCTGTGTGTCTGTGTGTCTGTCTCTCACACACACATACACACACACACACACACACACACACGAGAGAGAGAGAGAGAGAGAGAGAAAGAGAGAGAGAGAGAGGTGGGATTTCTGTGCCCTGAGTCCCAGCATGCCTTGGGCTTTGGGGGTGTCACTCCCCTCTCCCCCAGGTTTCTCATCCCTGCTGGAAGGTGCTATCCCTTCCTCAGATCTGCTCCTGCTCAGATCACTTCTCAAGCTCTTCTCTTCTCCTGTGCCCCAAATGTCACCATTCTCCAGACTGGGGCGCACTGTTCTTTGAATCTGATCCCTTAGGAGGTGGAACCGGCTCGTCTCTGAAGGATGGCGTGACCCTCCCATGATTCTGTTGCCTCTTGTGTGTGTTAATCCCTCTTCTCTGCTGACTCTAGTTCAGGTGTTTTTCTCTTCTGAACCTGGGAAAGCAACCAGGTTAAGAGTTAGCCTGGGGGTTCAGAACCAGGCAAGCTGGGGACTCAAACCCAGCTTCTGTGTTCACCGTGGAGCTGATGGAGAGGGGGCAATTAATGTCTATTTTCTTGCTGTAACGGGAGAATGGGAGGTGGGAAATGTCATTGTGTAGCTCAGGAATGTGTAAGAAGAAAACGAGACCATCCTCACAAAGGACATAATGGAATGACGACACTTCAATTTTAATTGTTACCGTCCATCACTCATATGCTACATTTATTTCCTTTAGCATTATTACACAGCCAACAGAGTATTAAAGGTGAAATCCTGGGATCTCGAAGCCCCCTCCCCCTGCCCAAAAGCTACGCTCAGTCACCCATCCCAGGATACTAATTGAAAGTGAGAACTGGTGAAAAGCAGAAAAAGGTTTGCTCAGTGACCATTTGGAGAAGAGGAAGAGATAGAATAGAAGGGTTCAGTGACCCCCCCACATCCCACTCACAGTCCATCTTTGGGGTGCTGACATGAACTTTTCACATGTGCATGCAGTTTTATTTTCCCTGACATGGAGGGTGACTTTAAGTCAATGGTTTATCTCTACGCCTCCAGCCTTGAAGAAGGAGAGAGAAGTTAGACAGATGATCCGTGAGTGCCCATCATCCTGACTTGTAGACTGAGGCAAGGAGACAGGAAACAGAGGCAGAGATGCCAGGCTTTTATGCTGGTTCTGGTTATCTTGTGGGTCCAGAAAGGAGGCAGTACAATTTTAGCAAAAGCATCTTCTACGTGCCTATTTCAACACAGCATTCTGACCATTCACTACTTCATCTGAATCAATTAATAAGGTGTCTGGGACATCTTTGACTTTCTGCAGCCCTGGTCCAGGGAATACATAAGTCACACTGCTGACTCTTCCAGAAGTGTTTGTGGTAGTTCCTTCTGTTCGCTATTCTTACCACGCCTCATTTTGTTTTGTTTTGTTCTTGTTTTTGTTTGTTTGATTGTTTTTATTGGTGGTGATGCTGTTGGTTTTACTAAAGCCCCTATCAGGAATTGCTTTCCTGCAAACTCTAGGGCCCAAAGTTAATTATATTAAAGAATTAGATGTTGAAGTCAAGTGTTGTGGCTCACACATGTAATCCCAGCACTCAGGAGGCTGAGACAGGAAGATCTTGGAGAGTTCAAGGCCAACCTATTAAATTCCAGGACAACCAGGGCTATAAAATGAGACTGTGTCTTTAAAACTTCCAAATAAACAAAACTGAAAGCCAAAACAACAATAAAAACAAGATGCTGGGGTGTAGCTCAACTGGCACCGTGCTCTCCTGGTGTGCACCAAGCCCCAGGGTCTGCTGCATGTCTGATTCTAGAATGACTGTAATCCCAGTAGTCAGAGGATGGTGCCTGGAGAATCAGAAGTTCAAGGTCATCTTTGGTTACACAGTGTATCAGGAACTAGCCTGGGCTACCTGTCTTCCAAGGCAGGGTTGGCGGGATGACACTCGCAGCACAAGGATGCCCTATCCAAAAGAAAGAGAATGTCATCAAAAGAGGGGAGATGGCGGCACAGGCAGGGTTGTCTTTATGCTTTCACACTCCCCCCAACCCTGATTCTCAGGCGTCTCCGCCTAATTCCTGCAGTACTCTTGGCTGATCAGCTAATCCTCCCAGTCAGGTCTTTGGATAAGTGATGTCCAAGGTGGCTTCTTCACCCCAGCATGTCCCCCACATAACCTCTAAGAGCCCCTGAACAATGCAGTATCTCAAAGATGCCATCACTGAAATCAAAACAGAGCGGACAGGTTTGGAAAATGGACTTCCTGGGAAGGTGGCAGAGGGCCAGAGATGAAGTGAGGGAGGGAAAGATGGTATGGGAAGAGGGAGGCTTCAGGCATATTGAAAATTGAGACGTCTTTGGGGGAAGAAAAATCAATACAGGCTATGAATCTTTTAGTACGGGCTGACGGCGAAAAGCATCACAGTGGGGCTGTTGGGTTGGGTTTTTTTTTCCTAAGGTTTTAAAAATAATTATCCATGTACATTAGCTGGTGTTTCTTTAAAGAAAAACAAAACCCACATAAGTACTGTATTTCAGAAAGATTTTAAAATACTGAAGTTGTCTCATGCAGTAAATCGATGCCTGGCCACTCCCGAAAGTGCTTCTGCATTTAGCATCCGTTCCCAAAGCCTGAAAGCCCAGGCTCTTTCTCATTAAGATCAATTCTGGTTCTCACTAACAGTAAGTGCCTAGTCGGATGGACAAGTATACCATGCTCTTCCCCCTGCACCTGCAGTGTGAACTTTGGTTACTGGGGAAACGGGTTCCTTTTGCAGAAGGGGGAGGGGAGGGGTTCTTGATCTCATTAATAAAAGAATTTAAAAACAGACTCAGAAGGAAGCTCTTGTTTGTAGTTTTTGGTGTTTCAGAGTTTTAGAGGGAAACAACAGTTGGGGTGCCTGGAAATTCTGGCAGCTTCCAGGAAGGAGAGAGGTAGAAGAAAAGGTCATGCCTTTTAAGTTAGCCGTTAGGAGACGTGAGGAAGCCCAGGCATTGGGGGAAAGTTGTTTAGAGAGCGCCCAGCTGAGACTGAGTTCGGAAGTCACCCAGTTCCAGGATCCTTTGTCCCAGGAGAAAGGCAGATCTAGGATCCATTCATGATACAAAAAGGCATAATTCAAAACTAGGTATGGTAGCACACACCTTTATTTGAGGATTTGGAAAGATTAGGAATTCAAAGTCCTCTGGCACATAGCAAGTTCAAAAGCCATCCTGGCTATATGATCCTGTTTCAAAAGAAAGAAAAGAAAGAAAGAAAGAAAGAGAGAAAGAAAGAAAGAAAGAAAGAAAGAAAGAAAGAAAAGGAAAGAAGGAAAGGAAAGAAAAGAAGGAAAGAAAGAAAGGAAAGAAAGAAAGAAAAGAAAGAAAGAAAAGAAAGAAAGAAAGAAAGAGAACGAAAGAAAAAGAAAGAAAGAGAAAGAAAAAGAGAGAGAAAAAAAGGGAGAGAAAGAGAGAAAGAGATTGAGAGAAAGAGAGAAAGAGAAAGAGAGAAGAAAGAAAGAAAAGGGAAAGGAAAAGAAAAGAAAAGAAAAAACAAAGGAAGGAACAAAGAGAAAGCATTTGGGAGGACCAAGGGGAATGGCCCTCTTTGCCTCTACCCAGAATCCTCTCTGACTTCTTGAGTGTTTTTAACCTAAAACCAACCTCGAGCAACAGATCCTGTGACACCTGTGACACCCCAGCTTCTGCAGCCTCCTCTGTGCCTTTCCCTGATCCTCTCCTCCTTCCCAGTTCTTGATGGCCAACCCGGTGTCTTTTCCATACCCACACTGGGTGCAGTTCTTGGCATATAGCGCATATAGCCAATATCTGTCAAATCAACCAAAGGAATAAAAATCAAATGTCCAAAGTAAAACACGAAACACATGTTTCCCAGAAATTTACCTCAGAAAGGGGTTTTGGAAAAAAATTATAAATATTTCTGCTATAACATTTAAATGTCTACCTTCACGTGCTCACACAAGCTTCTATGGAAGCAAACAGGTTAGAGTCATGGCAGAAACGGGTCTCATGCCAAGAGCACAGACTGACAGGCTTGCTACTTAGAGACCAAATGTTCTTCTTCCTAGAAGTGTTTCTGTCTCTGTTCCCTCTTCTAGAGCTCAGAATACACTTATGCACAGAGCCTTGTGTTGGGGGTTAGTATGTTTCTAGGAACTATTCAGTTCAGCTGAGGATCAGTTAAATTAACTGTCGTAGTTGGTAGGTAGAGGCGTACAAACAGCCATCGTGGTGTCTGTTTCAAAGAATCAGGTCCTTGTTGTGTTGTTGTTTAGCTGCCGAGTGTGACAATTTATCTGGGGGTGAAAGAGGTTTCACCCCCTTTCCTGGCACTGATACAATAAGGAAAAGCAGCAGAGTAAAACACAGAGACAGTGAAGGACCCACTGGAGCCTGCCCATCCTTGGCCCAGAATCACAGAACCCACAACCTAAACAAGCTATTTTCGAGGAGGGGCAGGGCAGATTGTGAGCCCCACCCCTTCATCCACCTGGCCTTTGGTTTCTTAAACCTCAGTATGCCATATGCTTGATTGGTAGAGCGCAAGTATGTTTGGGAGAAATACTGTGTATAATGGTGGGGTGCTTCCCTCACATTCCAGCTGGGACTCGACTAGAATGCAGAGCTGATTATGTCATACCCCAGGCAGGTGCTTTTTAGAACTCTTTGTCTCCTGCATAATAAATATTAAATTCTATAAAGTAACAGGTATTCTCCTGCCTTATCCAAGCAGGATAGGGCACCTTGCCTACCTCACCTGGCCCCAACCATGCACTTCAAATGCAAATTTTCTTAAGCCTTTTAACTGGGACTAGAGGTTAAGAACAGATCAGTTGATTGAATCTCTTTTGAAATCTGAAAGAGAAGCTGGGGAGATGGCTTAGTCAATAAAGTGTTTTGTGCACAGGCATGAGAACCTGGATCCAGACCCCTAGCACCTATGTAAAAGCCTGACTTGTCCTTACATGCCCATGACCCCAACACTGGGAAGACAGATCCTGGAGCTTACGGGCTTACGGGAGCTTGCTGGAGTTTTCTAGAGCTTGCAGGAGCTTGCTAGGCGGCTGGTGTAACCAAATCAGTAAGCTTCGGGTTCAATGAGAGACAAGATCACCATCTCAAAAAAAAGGCAGCAGAAAATAAAAAAGGCATTAACCTATGCCCTCCATGTGCTCCTATATAAATATAATCTCTCTCTCTCTCTCTCTCTCTCTCTCTCTCTCTCTCTCTCTCTCTCTCACACACACACACACACACACACACGAATACACTTCAAATAACAAGACCGATCAATAATAGAAAGGGCTCTGGCTTACCTTTGCACGCAATCACCAACCACTAACTAGAGTGTTAGCAGGTATATGATAGATTATGGTGTGTGACTGATGTGGTTCGTGGATGCACAATGGTGTGCTATTATCTTCAGCTACCTCCCCCCAGTTTGCACCCACAGCATCCTCACCTGGCTTTTGACTGGGTGGCAGCCATGCCTGCTGTTTATTGTTGACCATGATTCTTGTGGCCTCACGTTTGTCTGCAGCGCCTTTCTGGAGATGCGAGCACGGGCACAGGAGATGCATCGTCCCTTCCCTGTTAGTGTTAAATGCAAGTGTCAAGAGCCAGCGCTTCCGAAGTGCCCTCTCAGCAATCCAGTCCTTCAGCAGAGATTTTACCCACAACTATCACTAATACACTCTCATCCTATTGGGTGCTCATGTCCTTAGAGGCTAGGGGTCAGTGTCTCCCTCTGTCATTCTCAGCACCACCCCCCTTTTGGGGACAGAGTCTCTCACTGACCCTGAAGCTCACTGATAAGGTGAGACTCTGGCCAGCAAGCCCCAGTTACCTCCTGTCTCAGCCTCCCCGGGTGCTGGGGTTACAAAACACAGCATGACTTCCAGCTTATCCTTGCAGGAGCTGGGGACCCGCCCATGTCCCCATACTTACACAGCATCCACTTTAGCTACCTGGGCCATCTCTTCAGTCTGCCGTTGACTATTTCTGGCCCAGAGTATGCAGGTCACATGGACAGGGTTTTCAAAGCCCACACGTGATTCTTGTCATTCCATACCAGCTCCGGTCACCTTCCTCTCCATCCGACTGCCTTGGGCACCATGATAGCTGTTGTAGACTTACTGATGCCTGTAGTAACAGCCCCTGTTAAAAGCTGACTATGTACCATCTGTTTTCAGAAAGGCTACGTGGGCTCCATTTAGACTTGGTTGCATTTGAACTATATCGCCAAATGTGTTGGTGACCTTTAACACATCTTTCGGTGGTTTCACCTTTTAAAAATCCCATTTCCTAACGGAAAAAAATCTATAGCTACTTCATGGTATTGGCATACATACTAATGTGCCTGCGTTTCATGTTCTTGTTCCTTCCTCCTTTTAGAATCCAATTTGCCTCTGTTTTCTACCTGCCAAAACCTTACCCAGGCCAGGGAAAACACTTTTCTAAAAACCTAACCAAACTTCAAAGGTCTAGTTCCCCTGGGTTCCCAAAGCTCCTATTTATCTGCTTTATTACCTATGGTTTTCAAAGCATGCACACAAGGAACTATCATAGTCACAAAATAGTCATAACTACCTTTTGCCAAGTCCTGACGTCATGCGTGATTGTAAGGACTTCTGTGGCTTGCTTTGCCCAACCGCTTCTGAACCCTGGGAACCATTGTCTAAGAAGTCTCCGACCCCAGACTCCCTTGATGTCAACTTCGGCTTGTTGAACACTGTTTCTGTTCTGTTTTTCCTCCTGTGTGTGTACGTAGCACATACCCATCAGATGATCATGTATGCAGACAATTGGTTTGCCCAAGCAGAACGAAGCCACTTGAGTCTAACTGGCTGATCATTGTGTTCCCAGCATTTACTGCAGTGCCCAGTACTTACATGATGTCCAGGAAATCCAGGTATAAATGAACACCAAGCCCAGAGGGAACCCAGGTTTGCTCATCAGCCCTAAAGCCCTGTGGTGTGCCCTCCTTCCCTGCTGTTTAGCTACCCAGGATGCCTCCTAGTGCTGCGGCCTACCAAGGGGAGCCTTTCAAAGGAGCTTCTGGGGCTTGCTTCTGAAGCTTCTGGGGCACCGTTGAGGATCGCTATGGAAAGCACACAGTGTCCTCTCGTTTGTCCAACTTCTGTCTGGATTGTCCAGCTGCTTAAAACACTGTCAGCGCCCTGTCACATGGGCTCCAAAAATAGCCCCACTGGGAGACAAATGACGTGACCTTGGGGGCTGGTTATGTCATGGACATGCTATTGGTGGGAGGATTCTGTCCATTGGGACTTTTTCCCTTACGACTCAGGGATGTGGCTGGAGGCCACGTTGTCCTCAGCCTGTCTGTCTACTCTTAGGTTGGACAATCTTAGAGTCTCTCTGCCATCTCCTCTTAAAGCGTGCAGTTTCCAGAATGGCACCTAGATTTCCAGCAGGCTCCACAGGCCCTCCAGGCATTCTGACACATAAGCCCTCGTAGGTCATGAGCTGGCTTTGGATCCCACTCTTGCACCACTTGCTTCACTCTGTACTTTATGACGGTCTGCCCTTCTACATCCTAGATGCTTCTGAAAACCCACCCTCGCTTTCCCTTTCCTTCTCCTCCCAGTTCAGGCCTTGCCCATATCAACTGTTTCATATTTGTCTGGCTTCGGTGGATGTATGAGTGGTTTTCAAGCAAGAAGGAAATATTCTGCACAGATCCAAGGGTCTGGTGGCACCTCAGGAGGAGCCGTGACAAAGGACGAATAAGGATCAGGGGATGCGTCCTTTCTTTCTGACAGTTTGTCTGAATGTTTTCTCATTCCCTTTATTACTGGGGATGAAAAGGAAGGAAGGAAGTGCCTTGCAGGGCTTCTGCAAAAATCGATACCTTCTGTTTACAGATGATTTCCTTTCCATTTCTGTAGAGTTCTTACAAAGGGGAAAAAAGAAGGAGCAGTAAAAAGAGTCTCACAGCTGTGGGGAAGCCAATGGGAATTAAGTGAATTTGTAGACCAGATTCTTCTTCTTCTTCTTCTTCTTCTTCTTCTTCTTCTTCTTCTTCTTCTTCTTCTTCTTCTTCTTCTTCTTCTTCTTCTTCTTCTTCTTCTTCTTCTTCCTCTTCCTCCTCCTCCTTCTCCTCCTCCTTCTTCCTCCTCCTCCTCCTCCTTCTTCTTCTTCCTCCTCCTTCTCCTCCTCCTCCTCCTCCTTCTTCTTCCTCCTCCTTCTCCTCCTCCTCCTTCTCCTCCTCCTCCTCCTTCTTCTTCCTCCTCCTTCTTCTTCTCCTCCTCCTCCTTTTCCTCCTCCTCCTCCTTCTTCTCCTCTTCTCCTTCTCCTTCTCCTTCTCCTCCCTCTCCCTCTCCCTCTCCTTCTTCTGACTAGCTAACACCATTCTATTTTCCCAATATCACTTTCTTTTTTTAACTTTACTCATGTGACCCCACTTTTTTTTAAGGCTAAATATGAACAGAAGCAGAAGAAGAAAGAAAAAGAGCTTGTCTGGAATGGCATCTATTTTTGAGTTGAGTTGCGTGTTTGCATGCGGGCACGTGGCTCTGGTCGATGTAGTTTACCGCCATTATGCAATAAGTCTTTCACTTCTGCAGAAACTCGAGGTCTATTTTTGCAGTTCCCACTCCCTGTGCTGAATGTAAAAGTCCCAGAAGGAGTGTGTTAGGAAAGCAGGGATTTATGCACCAGGCACGCTCCCTCCCGAGGCTGTGCTGTGTACTTCCTTCTCCGTGCTTCTGCAGGTGGTGTGGGTGGTGGAAGCGTCTTGAACTTACCCTTGTTGAAACCCTACTTACAGAAGCAAGAAGCTTCAGATGGACCGTTCACAGTTTCAAACGTCTGGGCGTGTTGATCCTTGCACTTACACAGGCTGCTGGCCGCTGGCTGGGCATTTTCTTAGCCTTCTAATGATTCTCAAAGAAGAGACTGCAGTACAAAATGTGCCTGCTGGCATCTGCTAATCTAGCCCTGTTTGTCTTTTCCTGTCCCTAACACCTGTTGAGAATGTGAGGTCCTCAGTAACCACATATGTGCCATGAAAGTCTCTTAAAAGATATTAGCAGCTGCAATCCACATATTAATGAGAAACAGGTTCAATTGAATTCCATTCGTCGTGATATATCCAGAAGATTACCATTTTGACGGGATGATCAATATAAACATATTAGCACAATGTGTTGGTTTCCCTCTCCATGCTATGTCTTGGAAATCCAGCATCCAGTCTATCCCTGGCAACACACCTCACTCAGGTTGATCATGCTTCAGGAGCTGTGCGTTATGAGCACCTACCTCATGGCAGCAGTGATACAGCTCATGTCCATCTCTGGAGGAAAGTTCTCTTGGACAGCACATATGTAGCCTGTCCTAAGGATTGTTATCTAGAAATTTGTCTTTGTGAAGAAGGCATCGCCTGTCATCTTCACATTTCAAAGAGCCTCAGAGCAGTGTCTTTCTTGGCATCAGAGTAACAAGAAAAGTCTGTTTCTTACTATTTGGACCTGTTTTTCCTCAGGCCTCAAACTGCACTAAAGCCCCAAGAAAGCAGGCAGCACAGCCATGTCCCTCCCATGCCAGGACCCAGCTGCCCCCAGAGCATGTCTTGCCCACATTGATCTCTTGGGATGCTGTCTGCTGATATAGCCATTAAGATATCAATTCTTTATGTACCTAAGTCTGGGGGTTTGAATATCCTTGGCCCAGGGTGTGGCACTACTAGGAGGTGTGGCCTTGTTGGAGTAGGTATGGCCTTGTTGGAGGAACTGGGTCACAGTAGGAGTGGGCTTTGAGACCCTCCTCTAGCTGGAAGTCAGTCTTCTGCTTGCCTTCAGAACAAGATGTAGAAGTCTCAGCTCTTCCATTACCATGCCTGCCTAGACACTACCATGCTTCCCACCATGATGATGAACTGAACCTCAGAACCACTAAGCCAGCCCCAATTAAAGGTCCATTATTTGAGTTGCCTTGGTCATGGTATCTCTTTACAGCAGTGGAAAACCTAAGATGCCACACCTCTTTCTAAAAAAAAGAACTTTGCATCAACCCTCAAAGGTACAGTGGGCTGGCCGATGGTAGCCAGTCTGGGATGAAGCTCTCATCATAACATTCGCTTGTGCCTGGGGTATGAACACTCCTACCATGGCCGGTGTGAGTTCTCTTAACAGAGATAGGAAGAGGATCCCACTCTTTTAGGAAATGGGGCCAACTCATTGCTGGAGCAAAATGGGGAAATACATATGGACTTCACTTTTCTATTTCCAGAAATGGTGGAATATAGCTTTCAATATCCCTCACAGTACAGGAGAATTGTCTGAAGGCCTAAGGATCTTATTCAGCAAACATCTCATGATAGATGTAGACAAATTTAGTAAGACGTTTGCTTAAAGAATATTTAAACAAAATAAACATACCATTCTTACATTGTATATCTTCATCCATAAATAAAAAGGCAGAGCTAATCAATATTACTCTGTTTAAATGTAGCTGAAAATGAGAGCAGCGTTCATTACCATCTCTTTATTCCGGTCTGAGTTTTTTATTGGCCCATTCGTAGCATAGGCCTCCAGAAACCATGGATCTTGGATAAAACTTCATAATTATATTCAGAAAAATATACTTACTCTGTGCACTGGATACTGAGAGACCAGGCAGGATGTGTTCACAGCTTCCATTGTGGAATGTCTATTATGGGAATAATGAACCACTTCTGAATGGGTCTGAGGACCACTCCACAGGAAAAGAATCTGCATCTGGAACCACAAATCTGGTCAAAGGCGAGGTCGGAGGTCCTACGAGAGCCACGGCTCCCAGTTGTTTCATAAGTCATACGCTCCTCAAACTGCTGTGTCTCACACACACTTTAGAGTTCTTATCTGCTTTGAAAGCAGAGGAGCCTCACTGTTCAGTGGGCATAGTAACTGTGGATACACACCTGGACGAAGAGCTGAGAATACATGTGACTGTCGAGTGCCCGGTCATGAATGGGAAGACCTGTATCACACCCTCCAAGGCTCAGGAGACACCAGGGAAGGTGGCCTGAGAGAATGTTAAGAGTCAGAGGAAACAGGTGCTGGGCTGGGGAGATGGGTATGAAATGCCGACTTCAGGCATGGTGTGACTGGCTATTGGTCCCTTGAGCTCATGGTATCCGTGGTTACCTGTACAAGACTCGCATAAGACCAGACCTATCAGTGTCCCACAGTGGAGGCTAGAGGGACTTGTGGGACCTGAACTCTTCATTTATAAGCAGTTCATGGTTGACGGGAGAAGTGAGCTATTTTTTTCCTTGCAGTGGTATAGCCTCTGGTAAGACGACTGTGAAAAAAAATATCAAATAAGACTAATTGGGAAGAGAAAGGGTATGGGTGTGAGAGGGGAACCTAGGGCAATGGTGTGTGAGTGTGAATATGATCTTCATATTCATTTTTGAAAAGTACCATCTGTATAATTAGTATATGGTCATTAAAAACCATTTAAAAATATGTATTGGAGTAGGAAACTATTTTCCAGACTTTAGTAATTCACCTCCACAATCTTCCCTGCTCCTGTCATTCCTTTCCGATACCTTCACCAATCCTTAATACTTTTATGTAATTGACTCATGGCTTTAGTGAACGACTTAAGCCTTTCCTAACAATAACGCTCACACACCCATCGCTTGATGTATGGGTTGTATTTGTTTGAAAGCGTAGCGCAACTGTGACATTACCTGGTGTGTGTGTTCCTCCTGCATCTTATATATCATACGTAGCAGATGACTTAGACTTGTAGGGCAAGGTGACCTCTGTGGGTGTCACAGCACTGTGGCTCCGAAAGCTGTCATTATCTCAGCCAGTGTAGTGCTCGCTGTAGAAATCTCAGGATTGATACACCTTGCAGTGATACTTGTCAATCAAGGTGAGTGAAACTAATGGATCATCTAGCTAGACTGGTGTGCCAGTCTCTCATTATGCATCAGCTTGGCTTGAGACTTCTATTCTGAAATGCACTCGCTCCTGGAACGTGCTTGCTCCGTCAAGCAGCAGAGAGATCTGATCAAAAATTTAAATGAACGCATTCTGCATATAATATTTTGTCTCTTACTACTAAGTGTGGTAAATAGGTTGAAATTTGCATATAAATCAGTTGTATTTGTCTAGAGTCTCTATGGGGTTGCTATGAGGGTGCTTTGAATACTCTGTGAAATTTTTAAGAGATTGCTGAGCCTAAGAGAGGATATGAAAATTTTTTATATGTATAAAAATAAGTTCAAGCATTTGAGAGAAGGTTTTTCGTAATGTGGTTTAAATAATTTTAACCAGATGAATTGTTGTCAACAATCTGCATTTAAAACATAATTAATTATGTTTGTAGGCTTGCTATCATAGCAGGAAATTAAGATACCATACATGTGTATAGAAGGGAATTTCTCAATTGTCTTTTTTAATCCACTAGAAAGCTACACATCTATTTCCACCCAAGGAAAGAAAAACATTACTCTGCTACAGTAATACCAGTCTTTTCTAGGATTAAGAGGCTGTGGATGGTTTGTGGGATTTGTGATTTCTCTGCTCAAACGAAAACCAGATGGGTTGAACCAATAGAAAAAACAGGGGAAAAAATGGCAAGAAAAGTCACATTCGATAATTAAATTTGTTGTTACACCTTCTCTTATTTAATGAGATAGTCGGAAACTTGATTTGCAAGATAATATAACTCCTGGGCTAGGATCTAACCCAATAAAAGTTCTGTGTCTATTTTGTTCTGGAATAATTAGGTAACAATATGATAATCAGCTATGTCTTTTTATTAGAAACAGAAACATCTCCCTCCTCCTCAAATCATTCGGGAAATGTTCATTTGAATGCAGATACAATGAATATATATATATATATATATATATATATATATATATATATATATATAGAGAGAGAGAGAGAGAGAGAGAGAGAGAGAGAGAGAGAGAGAGTCAGTGTATGCCCTTTCCTGTAAGTGTATTAGCAATATCTGTGTAATCACTAATTATACATCTTAGTAATATTTGGTATTTCAGCACAGACACAAGGAACTAATTTACATCTTCTGATCTAGAGAGTACGAACAGTTATGTTACTCACTCAGTGTTTTGGGAACATGATATGCAAGAACTTAGTGTAGGCCATTTGTCTGGAGTCTTAGGCTCATCAAATCTCTGTCTGACCACAGTCCTGAGCACCATGAGGAGGGCTTTGAGCTTAGCTTTTAACAAGTGTTTTTGTCCCATTGTCCAGGGGAGGAGACAGAGGCTGTGGAAGAGTCAAGTGTCCAGGTTTGCAGGGGCTTCGGTAGTGCAGAGGTTTCTAGATGGATTCCAGCGCAGCATTCCCTGGGATTCTGCGGCTTGTTGCTAGGGACACAAGGATGAGAAGAGATGCAAACATTACGTTTATGGAACGAACTAGTGTAGTCCGTCACCCAGGACCTTAAACAGAAAGAATTGGGAAATATCTTGGAAACCGGCCAGACTCTTTTATTACAGATAAGAAAACAGTGACCCAAAGAGCTTAGAGACTTATCTTCAGTGTGTAGGGAAGATAAGAATCTAGATTTAAAAAAAAAAGATGAATTGGCCATTTAAAGTGCTGATAGTGTTCTTTAATTATTATGATAGTATTTTATGCTGGAATGCATACAGACTAGTTCTCAGGTCTAATTCTTTTTTTCAAATGTGGTAAGAAATTGTATGGATGTCAGGGAGCATCACAGCCACGGCTACAACAGGGATTAAGAAGATAATTCTAGTTAATTCCATTCAACACATACTAACCAAGTGTCTGTGAGCTGGAAGCAGAGATAACTGCTGGGAAAACAGTGTTACACAGACAGGATGGAGCCCTTGGCCTCAGGACCAGCATCAGGTAATAGGAGGAGTGTCAGGGTACTGTAGTCACATCGGAGGGACACTCAGCCCAGTGAAGGGGCCATCAGAGATGGAGCATTGGAGAAATATCCAGAAGGAGGAAAATGATTGCTATAAAAGGATGTTCCTAAGCCAAGCCCCAACCTCCGCTAGAGTCTGAAGCCATGTATGTGGGTTGTAACAGAGTTCTTCCACTTGCCACTTGCTTCCCAAAGTCTCTCTCTCTCTCTCTCTCTCTCTCTCTCTCTCTCTCTCTCTCTCTCTCTCTCTGCCTGTGTCGCTGCTCCTCCTGGTCAGCAGAAGGCTTCCTAGCATTCCTAGCAGAGGGGAAGACATGGTGAGTCCCTGTCCTCATAAACTGGTTTTAGCTAGCCAGTGGTGGGCTAGGTCCTTCTTCTACCCAGCTCTCTATAAGGTCCTTAAAATGGCTTCTTCCCTTGAGTGATCACAGCTCATTGCCCTTGCCGTTCCCTCTACTACGGTCACTTTTTCGTATCAAGTTCTTTTAAATTGGCCTTCCTTGAATCACCCCAAGTTCTTATGCAAGGATTCCCAAAGAGAAAGACACTGTAATGAATGGTGTTAATAAGAACGGAGAGGCGGTGGATGGAGAGAGAAGCAGGAAAGGGTTGAAAATGTAGAAGAGTCTGATCCAGGAGAATCTTGGAGGCACGAGAGGACTCGGGGTTTATTTACCATGGACTAGAAAGGCATGTCGGGAGGGAAGTGACAAGACCTGATTTATGTTTTTCATAGATCACTCCAGCTGGGTAGAGGAGAGGCCGTGGGGAGCAAGGACAAAAAGCAAGCCTTCACTTGGACGTGAGACGGGAAGCTTCCTAATGAAAAGAAAGCGCTAGGAAAGATTCCTTAGGTGACCAACATTGGAACTGACAACCCACAAAATGAGTTTGCAGCCTGTGGTAGAGTGAACACTGATCTATCTTTAGTCAATACAGGAAGTAAGCGTATCAGTCATTTGATGACTTCCTTCCCTGTCTATGGGAGGCTTCTGGCATGCTACGCTCAATGCCAGCAAATAACAGACATGGGCTATGAAGTTGGATGGACCAATAGGAGATGAGAAGTCCACAGGAATGAAGAACGGGGATAGCTTGGCTGTTGCCATGAAAATGCAGGAGAATACCCCACTCTTCTGCTTGAGAGTCATAAAAACAAAGACAAAAATAAAAACCAACCTGTACTCTCAAGGGAGTGGGGAGGGGAATTCAAGTTAGTCATTAAGCAAGAGAACATTTTGTAAAACTATGGATTATGTGGGGAAATTTGATTCCCTGGTGGGAATTCCACAAGATGGACTGTTTGGGAAGAAGGCATCTGACAGAAAGTAACGTAAATATATATATATATATATATATATATATATATATTGTATTCCTTTTCAGAAGTGATAAGGAAATCCAGGATGCATTGCTTAGAAATGAATGTTGAGATGTGGTGCTTACTCGTGACAGTGTGAAGGCAAACTGAAAAAAGAAACAAGATTGCTGACAGAATAGTGTCCTTCAGACCTCTCCAGAGCCCCAGAGATCCACAGAGGGGCCTCAGCCAATTAGGAACACAAGTGACCCAATAGCAGGCACGGTTTCTGTAAAGTAGACATAGAATGATAAGAATGGCAAGAACGATTAGAGAAACCCATAGTATAAAGGTTTGCTGAGCTGCCTAAGCTTCTATAAGAATAAACACCTAAAGAAAAAGATGGAATTAGAACACGTGGCACAGAACTCTGCGGTGCTGAGACACGTGGATGGGAGGTTCGTGACAGAACAGTGAAGGAAGCAAGGCTAAGGTAGTGAGATCATTTTCACTGTTAGAACAATGGACAACCCTTCCATCCCAACAAATTAGGGAGATAGACAAGAGAGACAATGCTGAGGTTAGCCTTGAGGGACAGTAATCCTTAAGAGAAAAGCTAGCAAGGAAGAGATCTTAAAATACAGCACACAGTAGGAATTTTGTTTGGGGAAAATGGTTGGTCCCTTTGTGGGGACTTCCCAGTGGACATGATGCTGTGTGAGACGGCATCCCCAGGTTGGATGGCATCATTCTGCTGTTGAAATGACAATTGCTAAAATCAGCATTTCTAGAACAAATGTGATACAAGAACACAACAAATGTAAAGAGAACGTCATATCAAAACCCCCCTTTTACACTATCAGATTAGTCATAGTCATGACCCTAAGTCTATTATTGAGAGTGAGCACAGAAAAGACTCGAGAAGGCTTTCTCAACAATATTTTACCACCAGCGTATACTCAGACTTGGAAAACAAAAGTTTAAGGCCCTGCTTCAACTTTCTTTCCTGGAATTGCTTTCCCCCTTGTGCAAGTTACATAATCAAATCCCCTTTCTTCCTAGCACTCAACAAAATGCTTTCAATGAAACAGTTATGTCATTTGGAACACAGGGTTGGTTTGTGATTCCCGTCAGTATAAAATATGTCCCATTAAGATGATGCACACTGTACACAGGAGCTAACGAATGCAGAGTTTTGCAGGATAATTCAAACGTTAAGGGTGATATTAACTTAAGTGAAGTTAGAACGGGATGGAAAACCAGGTTTGTCACACCCCAGAGATGACAATCTTTCCCCTTTCAGTTTATAAAGTGCATTGATCTGTTGCTCTTACACTGCCATAAGTGTGATTGTTGAGTGAGAGTACACATTACATGAGAAGTCCTGTGTGTGTGTGTATGTGTGTGTATGTGTGTGTGTGTGTGTGTGTGTGTGTGTGTGTGTGTGTGTGTGTAAAACTAAGTACCCCCCTGAGGCTAGTAAGGGACTCTGGGTTCCCACAGGGTGTGTGTGTGTGTGTGTGTAAGTTGAGTCATAAGATCAAGAGTCCCAGGACACTTAACCTTTGTGGTAGGCTGGGTGGAAGTGTGTGGCATCTGCTCACAGACTGTTCAAAGCAAAGGTGGAACAGATATGGCATCTAGCCCAATCCAGCCTACTACCTGTTTTGTAAATAAAGTTTTATTGGCACACAGCCATGGCCATTTTATTTGCATACCGTCTGTGGCTGGGTTAGCCAGGAACAACAGTACTGGCAACAGAGATTGTCAACAGCCCACAATGCCTAAAATATTCATTATCTTGCTCTTTGCAGAAAGAGCCCTGCCACCTCTTGATACAAAGGCAAACATTTGCTCCATGATGTAGACCATGTACACCATTGTAAATCAAATAAAAATTACATTCAATTCATCAAAGATTATTTCATGGCACAATAACTATATTTTGCAGAATGTCACGGTTCTTCTGAGATACCTGACCTACTTAGGAATATAATTCTTTTTTATTCTAAACCCTACACCTGGTATCTTAAGCTCTGACTATTATTTAATTTCTTCAAGAAGTTAAATAGAGAGAAAGAGAGAGAGAAATAGATAGATAGATAGATAGATAGATAGATAGATAGATACAATTGCAGTAAGTTTTATAAACCCTCCACAAACCAAATGTCTCCTGCTCCCCCTCTGGCTCTGCAGCAGCTGTTAACTATCAAATACTATTTCTAGACCCGTGCTGACATCAGTCAATGATCATACACAAAGCTCTTTGGCATGATACACACTGTGCAAGTTGAGGCCGTTAAAATGAAACAGCTCTGTTCAAATTAACTCTATTCACATCACAGGGAAAATATCTCCGTGCGCCAAATCAATTCCTCCCTATAGCAGCGGGGGAGGAAAAAAAAAGTTTCCCACCCTCTACAAAAAGGTGATTCAGACACAGTAGGGGGGAAAAAGACGATGGAGAAGAAGGAGGGAAATCCACTGAAATTAGAATGAGAAAACAAAGACCCACTGGACAGCAAGTGCTTCCAAATGGATGAAACTGGACTAAAACCTGAGCCTGCAACAAATTTAACTGACAAGAAAGTCAAATTCTGGGCTTGCTTTGGTTATTAGTGCTAATATGCCTACACTTGTGTTCCGTTCTGATGTCGGGAGGATAAATGCTCACTAAAGTATCTCCACCCAGTGGAAGCCCTGGTGGTGGTAAGAACATAACATTCTATTCAGTGCTTACGTGGAAGGGAAGATGATACTTTCTTCTTTAAGGGTGATCAACTGTAAAAGGCCATTTCAGATCCCGGTGTAGCTTTGATATAGAATTTCTTAAAATCATTACACGAAATATTTTTTTTTAAAAAAAAAACAGTTCCTTTGTGAAATTCAAAATTCTACCAATGTTATTGTTTTCAAGCTGGTAAGCGTTTTCCTTACATGATTTTTAAGTAGTGCTTCTTATAAGTTAACAATTACTTTCTTCAAGTCCTTTATAATCCATGGTTGAAGTTTATATCAGGGCAACTGCATCCCAGGTAAGGTTTTTTTGCTGTTGAGTTTTGATTTTTTTTTTTTTTTGCTTTGTTTTGTTTCTGCCCATTCATAATGCCCTCAAATCACTCCAAATCCAAGTCAGTAGGAGATGGCAGCAGCCAAAGGGACTATGAGTTGTAGACAGTGTCCCACAGTATATGGCCTTTCCCACTTTCAAAGCCAAGGACTGAAGGTCTATAGCTGTTTGCCATCGGAGGGGCCAAGTCTGGAGCCAGAAGGTTCAAGGCAGCAAGGTGGTTCCTCTAAGTAGCAAGTCAGCCAAGACTACCACAAGGTCAGAAACTCCAGCCATTCGGTAAGCACAGGAAATACAAAGAAGGAATCTCAGCCTTTATGGACTAATGTCTTTTTGTGCTTGTTCTTCGTGCATGCATGTGTGTGTGTAGATCCGAGTACACATATGTACAAGCATGTGAAAACCAGAGTTCATCCTCAGGTGTCATTCCTCAGGCTACCTTCTTTTGGGGACAGGATCTCCTAATGGCTTGGAATATGCTAAGTAGTCTAGGTTGGCCTGCCAGTGGGGATCCACACAAGTTTCCATCTCTCCAGGGTAGGTATGAGAAATGCAAGCCACCCATATTAGCTTTGTTTGTTTGGTTGGTTGGTTTTAAATACTGAGTTATTCCCATTGCTGCTTTATGGTTCCTTGCAAGGGTGTTGTTTATACTCTTCCATGGCTCTTGGCAACATAGTGCTCACAGTTTCCTTGGGAGAGAAACTAAGACACTTACGCCTTGAGCCACACTGAAGAAGCCCGCCTTCCATTACAGGAAAGCTCTCACAGACCTTGGTTAGTGGGAGATTATTTAAATAGCAGCAGCAACTCCCATGCCCTTGAGCTTCTACTCACTCCAAAATCCCCTTCCACTTCCGTTCTCCATTTCTTAATTGTTTAACTGTTTTTTTCTTCTTTCTATATGGGTGCTGTCTACAGTGGACAAAAATCTTTTTTTGTTTTGTTTTGTTTTGTTTTTCGAGACAGGGTTTCTCTGTGTATTCCCGGCTGTCCTGGAACTCACTCCTGGCCTTGAACTTAGAAATCCACCTGCCTCTGCCTCCCAAGTGCTAGGATTAAAGGTGTGTGCCACCACTGCCCGGCTTACAGTGGACAAAATTCTAAGGGAACCCCCCAAGATTCCCCACTCCTGGGTGTGTTCACCCCATATCTCCAATGAGTGGGGGCAGAACCGGTCAGTGTCCCTGAATTAGGCTAACCCCTCGGCCAACTCTGAAAGGAGTTTATCATGGGTAGGCCTGACCTTAGGAGGCAAGACAGTTAATGAAGGAGGTGGCTAGAAAGAGCTTGCGTCTTGCTGGCCTCATCATTGTTTGAACAGGTGCTCACATGGAAGGGACCCTAGGAACAGCCTTTAGGAGCTACAAGCAGTCCCTTGGTCATTAAGAGTCAAGGACATTCAAGAGCTTATCAGTTTGAAAGAGAGATTAGAGCTCAAAGGGGACTTCAGTCCAAGACCCTGAGCAGGTCTCAGCTAACCTGTACCTAGACTCCCTGTTGTGATGTGCTCTACAGCCATAAAAAAATGCACCACACAACAAAACCTTCTGTGAAAATGGATATTGTACTGGCTGGTTTTGTGTGTCAACTTGACACAGGCTGGAGTTATCACAGAGAAAGGAGTTTCAGTTGGGGAAGTGCCTCCATGAGATCCAACTGTGGGGCGTTTTCTCAATTAGTGATCAAGGGTGAGGGCCCCTTGTGGGTGGTGCCATCCCTGGGCTGTATTCTTGGGTTCTATAAGAGAGCCGACTGAGCAAGCCAGGGGAAGCAAGCCAGTAAGGAACATCTCTCCATGGCCTCTGCATCAGCTCCTGCTTCCTGACCTGCTTGAGTTCCAGTCCTGACTTCCTTTTATGATGAACAGCAACACAGAAGTGTAAGCTCAATAAGCCCTTTCCTCCCCAACTTGCTTCTTGGTCACTATGTTTGTGCAGGAAAAGAAACCTTGACTAAGACAGAAATGCTCTCTATTTACCTTGTTAATATGGTAGTCCCTTGCCAGGTGAGGCTACTGAGTACTTGACATGAGGTTGGTACATTTGAGGGACTATACTTTTAATTTTATTGGATTCTGCTTTCTTTAAACATACTCGACTAGGGGCTACTGGACTGGACAGTGCTGGTTTAGGCTCATTATAATGGAGGAGGTGTTCTTTATCACAAGCAGCCCCCAGCCCCCAGCTCAGAAGTCGGTTCTAACCACGCTAACAGGTGGTCGCTCGTGTTCCTGTTGCCATGCTGAGTACTCCAAGCTGAATACATCCAGGAAACTTCCTGGTGAGTCTACTGTTTCCACCTCCCATGCTGCCTTAAAATTACAGATGTGCACCACTACATCTGGAAAAGCCAGGGATACTCGAATATGCAGAATCCGATGACAGAGAGTTAAAGGCCGAGCAAAATTTTGTACTTATTATCAGAGCATGGGAAGGAATCATGTAACAAAATCATTTATAGAAGTCAAAGGAAGTGACCCAAGAGTTGGGGGATGTGTGTGAACAGACCAAAGTTTGTGGGAATATATGACATAGGAGGCATTATAAAGGAAAAAAAGGAGAAAGACAGGAATGGTGAGAGAGGAAGAGGGAGATGTAAGGGAGGGATGGGAAACTGACAGGCTACAGCATTAATAGACTAAGGATCCTAAGTTATACCTTTGGGGGAAATGTGTGTGTGTGTGTGTGGAGAGAGAGAGATGGGGCATGGGTCTCCATGTAGCTCTAGCTGTACTGGAACTCAATATATAGACCAGGCTGGCCTCAAACTCAAAGATCTGCCTGCCTCTCAAGTGCTGGGATTAAAGGTGTGTGCCACAGGGGGAAATTTTCTCAACAGTACACCAATAGCTTATGCTCTAAGATCAAGAATTGACAAATGGGACCTCATAAAATTACAAAGTTCCTGTAATGCAAAGGACATTGTCAAAAGGACAAAACGGCAACCAACAGATTGGGGAAAGATCTTTACCAACACTACAGAGGGTTTATATCCAAGATATACAAAGAACTCAAGAAGGTAGACTCCAGAGAGCCAATAACCCCCTTAAAAATGGGGTACAGAGCTAAAAAAGAATTTTCACCTGAGGAAGCTCGAATAGCTGAGAAACACCTAAAGAAATGTTCAGCATCCTTAGTCATCAGGGAAATGCAAATCAAAACAACCCTGAGATTTCAACTCACACCAGTCAGAATAGCTAAGATCAAAAACTCAGGAGAAAACAGGTGCTGGTGAGGATGTGGAGAAAGAGGAACACTCCTCCACTGCTGGTGGGGTTGCAAGCTGGTACTACCACTCTGGAAATCAGTCTGGCAGTTCCTCAGAAAACTGGGAATGATACTTCTGGAGGACCCCGCTATAGCACTCCTGGGCATATACCCAGAGGATTCCCCAGCATGTAATAAGGATACATGTTCCACTATGTTCATAGCAGCCCTATTTATAATAGCCAGAAGCTGGAAAGAACCCAGATGTCCCTCAACGGAGGAACCGGAAATGTGGTATATATACACAATGGAGTACTATTCAGCCATTAGAAACAATGAATTCATGAAATTCTTAGACAAATGGATGGAGTTGGAGAACATCATCCTAAGTGAGGTAACCCAGTCTCAAAAGAACACTCATGGCATGCACTCACTGATAAGTGGATGTTAGCCTAGAAGCTTGGAATACCCAAGACACAATTCACATATCAAATGATGCCCAAGAAGAAGGAATGAGAGGCCCCTGGTCCTGGAAAGGCTCAGTGCAGCAGTGTAGGGGAATACCAGGACAGGGAAGTGGGAAGGGGTGGATTGGGGAACAGGAGAAGGGAAGAGGACTTATGGGACTTTCGGGGAGGGGGGATCCAGGAAAGGGGAAATCATTTGAAATGTAAATAAAAGATATATCAAATAAAAATAAATAAATAAAGGTGTGTGCCACCATCACCTCGCTGCAACTATAAAGTTTTAAATCTTCTAATAGAGAATAGAGATGGCTTGCTTGTTAGTGGCACAGACTGCTCTTGCAGAGGACGTGGGTTTGGTTTCCAGCACCCATATGATAGCTCGCAACCATCTTTATGGATCCCATGCCCCCTTCTGGCCTTGTGGGCTGTGCTCACTCAGATGGCACACAGACACATGTTCAGGCAAAACACCCATGGATATAAATTAAAAAAAAAAAAACTTCTAATAGTCAATGAGTAATCAAACCAAATATGTCTCATGTAGAAGTCAATGATAAAATGGCAGACTGTATGTACTGCCACTTAATGTCCATAAATACCTCTTTTCAGTTGTCCTATCTAGAAGTGGCCATATGACAAACAATGCCAGGCTCAGGACATAAAGACCACTTACAACTTATTACATCTGTCTGTCTATCTTGTATGTGTATGTGTGTGTGTGTGTGTGTGTGTGTGTGTGTGTGTGTCATTTTTAATCAAGATCATAAATAGCTGCTGGCAGTTAACAGACTGCTTTCTTTGCTACAAGCACCATCTTGAACTCTGAGTCACTGACAACAACCTAATCCAAGGGGTGTGAGCCAGCTGAGTGCATGCAGGGTTTCTGTCTTAGAGAGAGTGCCATTAAAAAGCCATTGATTTGCTATTTATACTGAGCCTAAGGATACAGATGTGCTGACTCAGGACCTACAATGGCCTAGAGCTGGGGACACTATGGATGGCTATATGGGGACACACAAATAGTGGGCAAGGCAGCCCTGGGCATACAAATGGCTTGCAAAGACTCAGACACATGCTCGGGAATATATACGGAGTCTATGAGAACGTGAAAGACAGATGGGTTAATTTTGTCTGGAGGGCACGCTGAGAAATGAAGATGACGTTGAAGCTTAGGGTGGATGATTAGCAAACCAGGAAGGCAGCAAAATTCAAAACAGAATCTGGACCCAGACCCTGAAGGACCTGCATTGTGGTAGTAAGAAATCTAGGGGTAAGGAGGCCATTACCAATGCTAGTCGCTCTTTCAGAATATTAGAGTTTAGTTTCCAGCAACCACGTCATATGTGCATGCACATGCACACACAAACACATAATAAAAATAATATCTTAAAATGGGCACCCAAGCTTTCTACTGGAAGGCAGTGGTTTTCAAAGTTAGACCCCTGGATTTTCACCACCCCCTGCAAGCTCGTTAGGAATGCAAATCGTTGGTCCTCACCTCCCTGCCTGGGGAGGAACATCTGTGCAACAGAACCCTGTGGTAGTCAGATTTCCACTGCTGTGACAATTTTTAAATGGAAATGCACAGTCTCAGAGATTCCGTTGTCTCCTAGGCTTGCCATAAGGCAGATAGGTTGCTCATGTCACAGAAGTGGTCAGAAGAAAGGTCTGTCTTTCCCTCCGACGAGGCCCTATGTCCTAGCTTCTCCCATCAGCCATAACCCCACCACGTTATGAATCAGGTGGATGCTGGGAACCGAACTCAGGACCTTGAAAGAGTAGCAAGTGCTGAACCATTTCTCCCACTCCATATTCTAACTTCTTGGCAACTTTTTTTCCTTAAACATTTCTGCATTTGACCCTAAGCTGAGGCTACCGCTTTACGAAGGCTTCGGTTAAGCTTGAAACTATTACGTTGGTGCCTCTTACGCGGCTTGGTTATCCTGTCTGTTGCTGCCTGGTGTCAGGAGGCTCAGCACCAACCCAAAGCTCATCCGAGTTTGGAAATTCTAAGGTTGTCCTGACTCCCTGATACTTTCCTGTCTTTGTAGGGTTGAGGTTGTAATCTTGGCCCTGAAGAAACTGTTTAATTCCTATTAGCACTTTGCATCCGATTAGGGTATGGCTGCCAAATAGTGACAATTCTCACATCAGAGTTTTATAGTCTTTCTAAAAAACCCAGATCTCCCAAAGGTATGATTAGACGAAAGATTAATTTATTTTACAACCTAATTATAATTTCTTTTACAAAGGAGAGATCTCTTTATTAAAACAGATAACAAACATTAAAAGCAAAGAAGATAGCCCCACAGAGCAAATTACTAAAGAAAATATATACCTAACCACATTAGCTACATTTCTTACCCATCCTGAGGTCTTAGCAATCACTGTGGTGTCTCTGGTTCGCTTCTTACGGGTTTATAGATGATTTCTGTTTGGAATGTTCTCCTTCCAGCCCAGGCCTCTGGCTGATGTTTGGCATTTTCTCAGTGTCTAGTTTCCAGATACAAGGATCACATATGCTTGCCTGGCTGGCAGGAGCTGTGAGAGAAACTGGCTCTCCAGTGCAGGCGGTTCCTCTGACGTCCTACTCAGGGCTGAACTCATCAGGTTCCCCCTCACACCCGAATCCACATCCCACGATGAGCCACTTACCAGGAGAAACCACACACACACACACACACACACACACACACACACACATCATGAACTGCTGCATCTACCTGAAACTTTCCTTGCCCTCACGCTTTGAGTTACACCATATTTTGCAATCAAAACAAAAAGCTATAGACATATAAAATGGGCTTCTATCAAAAGTATAACGTGATATTATATTGTGTTATGTTGGTGTTAGAGTGCTCCAGAGAAACACAACCAATGGTATATTGTATGTATATACACAGACACACACACGCATACACATGTACACACATGAATGCACACACACACACACACACACACACACACACACACAGAGTCCTCGGATGCACTCTACCTTTCTTCTTGATAGGTAACTTAAAGGACCTTGGTTGTCCATAGCTGTTTTCCTGGTAGAGTGACCCAATTTCTGTCCCTGGAGGATCTAGGCTATTACTAGTCATGCTTGAATGGAGTCACTATGGTTTTCCATTGGTTTTAATCACAGGGTTTGATACGAAGATACCCAAGGGATTTCTCACATGCTTGACAAGCTCTTCCCCTCCTCTGTTGCTGAAGAGCAACCCATTGTCCTTTTGGTGGCCAGGGTCTGTCATCCCAGTCAGCACCGTGCCTCCCTTTGATTTTAGTTGATTCAGAAGCACAGGAGTGCATACTTTAATTTTTTAAAGACTTATTTTTAGTGATGGTTTTTAAATGCTTTAATCTCCCTTCTAGCCCACCACCCATCACAGGTAGTGAACAAGAAAAGTTATTAGGATATGGGGAAAGTAAACCTGTTTAAAAATTGTGTGGTTTTTATTTCATTTTATTATTTATTTATTTATTGGGGGGTTTTTGTTTTGTTTTGTTTTGTTTTTTTGAGACAGGGTTTCTCTGTGTAGCCCTGGCTGTCCTGGAGTGGTTTTTCTTTTTTTAAAGGTTTATGATTTATTTATTATATGTAAGTACACTGTAGCTATCTTCAGACACACCAGAAGAGGGCATCCGTTTGATCTCATTACAGATGGTTGTGAGCCACCACGTGGCTGCTGGGATTTGAACTCAGGACCTTTGGAAGAACAGTCAGTGTTCTTAACCACTGAGCCATCTCTCCAGACCCCCCCCCCCTCCCTTTTTGGAGCAAATTTCATCTGTGTTGTCAGGAAATTAGTAGTTTAGTTCACAGGAGTTAGTAGCAGCAGCTTGATCTACTCACAAACACTTCACGAATATATCAGCAGTTTAGTTTGGTTGTTCTTGTTTAGTTTAGTGTTGGGGTAGTAGCAGCAGCAGCAATACCTAGCAGGAATGGTCAGGCCTCAGCAGAAGTCAGCAGGAGTGATTAGGTCCAGCAGGGATGCCAGGAGAAGTTTCTGGCTGTGCTCTGTCAACAAAGCCAAGATCAGTAAAGACATGAGACCAAGAAACGTCGAAAGCTCTACAAGCAAATCCCCCTCACAATTCCTTGAGTCTCATTTATACTTCCTCCAAATATCATGTGTTGTCCACAGGTCTTGCCTTACTACGTGTCTTGCCTCAGCACACAAATCTGTCTTAGCAAATTTCTACAGGAATCTGTATCAGCTGATATCACTCAATTGGTCCGATTCCAAGGATGCGGTAAGAACCTGGCAGCACACCACCAGGTTTTTGGTGTCTTTCTCTCTATGGACTCACAACAAATGGAGCTCAACAACCCATGTAAGGAGAACCAATATAGTTAGCGGAGAATCTTTTATTGCGAGTTTGCTTTAGCAAAACAGCCTTTCACCTGTGTCTGCTTCAGCTAAACATTCCTTCATTGTGTCTGCCTTAGCAAAACATCCTTTCACTTGTGTCCACTTCAGGAAAACACTCCTTCATGTGTTTGCCCCAGCGAAACACTATCCAACACAACTGACTTTCCAGAGAACCCTTAAGTTTCCACTTCATAGAAGTCAAAAGCAGTTGGATAGAATCTTAACTTCCAGCTTAATGGATTCATCATTGTGCCTCCTATGTAATATTCATATGTTGACACTAAGACTATAAGTTAGCACAACATGGAAATGTAGGGGGAAAAAAGCAGATTTTTTAGTGGGGTTCTTTAGGGACACTAGTGATTGGTGTCACATGCCATTTCTACCCTTCAACAAGCTACATGTGTTGGATGTGGATCCAGGGCAACCCTACCCAGTCCTGTAAGACATTCACCTCATATAAAACCTAAGTGTCCAAAAGGCCATTCAAAATCCAGGATGCTTCATCAATGCCTAGAATCCCAGTATTTGAGAGGTGAAGGAAGAAAGGTCTGGAATTCAGGACAAGCCTCATCTGAGCTGAGACCTTGTTTCAAAAGACGAAAATCCACTCCACTGCTCCATCAAGGCGGCTGGTGCAAGAAAACACGATGAGACCTGTGAATTCTATACTATTTCATTTGCTATAATGAGTCCCTTTGTCAGAAGCAACACTACTCGAAATACTGTGATGATAGATGGTAATTCTATATTTTGGGCAAAAGCACTGCATGCAGAGAGGTTGTATACAGACCAGTTTCCTATTCTGACACTTCTTTGGCGGTAGTCAAATGTACCCACGTTGGCAGCAGGGCACTTGGATGTACCTCTGGGGATGGTGCCACATAAAGAGGTCAGCACTGATATGTGCTGCTGGAAGATTGGGGACTTGGAAGAGGTTACGGCCAGATCAGCTTTGAGGGTGGGAGTCCATGCTAATGAGGCGGTGTGTGACTTCCATGCCTGCCACCACAATCACTTGACTTATGGTCCCATTGGCAATGACAACAGTGTCCAGGAAAATGATAATCATATAGTAGGCCACCCTATCCTCTGCCAGTCTCATCCTTTAGTCAGAACTTACCACCTTACTCTCTCTCTCCCTCCCTCCTCTAACTCAGGCTGGACTCAAACTTGTTACATACCCAAGGATAAACTTGAACTTCTGATCCTGCCTTGCTGTCTGAAGGCTGGGGTTATACAGGCATGTAACGCCATGTTTGATTATTCCATACTAGGGATCAAACCCAGGGCCATGTGCATGCTAGGGAAGCATCCTTCCAACTGAGCTACACCTCAGGCCTATCCTCTTATGTTTTCTCCTACCCAGTGCAGTCTGCCCACATACTTCTTCCTTAGACTATTTTTGCAACCCATTTTCCAGTCATATTCTTTCCAAGCCATGACCTTCCAGCCAACAGCTGACTGTAATCTGTGAACCAATACAGTTGCATAGCTAGCCATTCCCCACCCGAGTGAAGTGAATAACTGTGCTGCTCAGAGCTGTGCTCCCTGAGAGACTTCTCTTCAGCACTACCCTTCAGGGAGCTCCTGGACGTGGCACTGTAGATGCTCACTTTTGCATGGCCCTCTCTAAATGTACACTGTGGGAGCCGGCAAGAACCAAGCCCAAACTGTCTCTTCCTTCAACATATTGGAGGGGCTTGGGTTTACAGACTAGAGAAAGAAGGCGGTAGGCCTGAGAGGAGCTGTGGCTGGGTTTAGACCCCACAGGCAGCCTGCTAGAGGGTCTCTTTCTGGCAGAGGTTAGTGTCTCTGTTAGGGCCTTGGGCTGATGGGCTGATACCTTATAATCTCATTTATTCAGTGACTAAAAAAATCCTTCATATGTGTGTGTGTGTGTGTGTGTGTGATTAAATATCTGGGTACTATGGCTTAGTCAAGTTGACCTATAAAACAAGACATCACAATATTCTGTGCTAATAGGAAGAAACCTTTCCTTCCTTTTATCCTTCCTTTTATCCTTCATTCTTTCTCTCTTCTTTCTACCCATATTTCCAGAGATCCCTGTAGATTCCCAACCCTAGAAGCCTATTGATGAAGTTGAGCGGTCTCCTTGGTAACCATCTCAAAGTCAGAGCGCAATACAAACTGCTTTCTGAAGCAGACTGTCTTCCTCAAAGGGCTCATCTGTCCCTGTGCAATTTGCAACCTCAACTTAGGAGGACAAAATTTGCTATATCTTAACAACAACAACAACAACAACAACAATAATAATTTAATGAAGCAATTAATGGCATGATGAAGTGTAGTTGGTGGGGTGGGAGGCTCATTTAGATGGAGCTGATTTAGCACTTGTCATGATCAGCTCAGAAATTACTTTGTTATTATGAGGTTTGCAGTGGAAATGAATAGTTTGAAAAATATTCAAAGGAAAAGATTAAGCCCACTTTAGAAAATAAACTATTTTTCAAGGCATTTAGCTAGCTGACTCTTTGATGAACAAATCAAACTACATTTTAGGTTAAACTGCATTTAAAACTAGATTTTTGAAACTGGAGTGATGGTTCAGTAACGAAGAGCGGTTGTCACTCTTGCAGAGGACCTGGGTTCAGTTCCCACACAGTGGCTCCCAACCATCCATCCATTAGTCTAGTGTCAGGAGCTTGGGTGCCCTCTTCTGACCTCCGGGCATGCACTTGATGGAACACATGCAGGCAAGCAAGGCGCTAATGCAATACGATACAAATAAATACACTTAAAACATATATTTATTAAAACAGTCCTAAGACTGGACATGGTGGTATGCAGCTGTAGCCCTGGCACTGGGGAGGCTGAGGAAGCAGATTGAAGTTCAAGGCCAGCCTGGGCTACATAGCAAGAGCCGATTGAAAACAAACAAATAATGGCTCAGCAGTTAAACTCATATACAGCTTTTGCAAAAGATCCAAGTTCATTTCTCCGCACCCACATCAGTGGCGCACAGCCACATGTAACTCTCGTTCCAGGGATCCATCACCGCTGACCTCCACAGACACTGCATTTATATGTGCATAACCTCAAAGAGACCCACACACACAGACATAATTAAAAATAATGATGATAAGCTTTAAAGCCCCCAAACAAAACCACAAAGAGATCCTATTTGTCAAATTAAGCTGGAAAAATATTTAGTTTGGGTTACTATATTATACCTAAACTTAGTTACGGAACCACATTTCAAACTAATACTCTGAGAGACGAAGAAAGCCTCATCTCGGTGGCACCGTGCACTTGAGCATCCTGTGTGGGGGCTGTATTATCAGTCTCGTATAAGCCTGGTGTCCCCATTCTAAATCATAGGTGAGCATGTTGTCCCCAAAGTGTCCTACTTATCCCAGTCACACGTTGATCTCTAGCTTTTTCCTGATGTGTCCCTGAACCCTTGTCAGTTCAAGATCTCTCCTGTTACTCTTCACTTGAAATCCAGTCCGGTCTTATAACAGGTACTCTTTCACAGTCAAAAGACGAAACGATTGACGAGAACGCAAAACAACTGTCAAATAAAGAAGTTGCAGGCATGGAGAGGCTCAGTGAGTACATCACTTTCTTCCCAAGCATGAGGGCCGGAGTTCAAGTAAAGCTAGGCACGATGATGTGCACCTGCCATGCTAACGTGTTCCTGGGCGGCAGAGGCGGGAGAATCTTCTCCGAGCGCCAACCCTCTTGCACAAACCACAAGAAACAGTGCTGGAAGTGAGAACTGATACCCAAGGCTGTCCTCTGACCTCCACACGGGAGCCAGGCACCTACACGCCTGCGCTCACACATGAGCACCCCCTTTCCATGTGTACATACATTAGACCCACGTACACACAAAGTCGCTAGAGAGAGAGAGAGAGAGAGAGAGAGAGAGAGAGAGAGAGAGAGGAGAGAAATCAGCATACACCATAAACAACACATTGCAAAACCCACTTAACACAGCAGAGCGTTGATCGATCGGGTGAGAGTGTAGGTTTCAGTGCCGTCACGCTCATTAGATAAAAGCAACAACAGTTTATCATGTTCTCCCATTGGCTGAAGGCACATGATTCAGAGCGTCAGCTTATCCGCCATTGAGTAGATTGGAGCAGATTGCTATAAGGAGATATTCCCCCTATACAATACAAATATCTAATAGCTTCGGACTCAAATGGTTTTTATTGCTTATTGGTGCATTGTAAGGGCTACAGTATAAACTTGAAAAATTATTTTGAATTAAAATTTACCATTTTTCAATGAACACTCTTCAAGATTTCTGAGTTAGCACATCTCCTAATTGCTAAATAAGAAAATGTGAACAAGCCGGGTGGTGGTGGCGCACGCCTGTGATCCCAGCACTCTGGGAGGCAGAGGCAGGCGGATTTCTGAGTTCGAGGCCAGCCTGGTCTGCAGAGTGAGCTCCAGGATAGCCAGGGCTGTACAGAGAAACCCTGTCTCGAAAAAAGCCAAATCCAAAAAACCAAAAAAAAAATAAAATAAAATAAAAAATAAAAAAATAAAAACCCAGAAAATGTGAGCAGGAGCTGATGATCTGTCTAGTTTTTGCACCTAATGGAAGAGTTCGGTGAACTTAGAAAGTGGACGGGGCTTCCGAGCCGGCTCAGCGAGTAAAACACCTAGTAAAGCCTAGTGACCTGAGCTTAATCCTCAGGACTCTCAAAAAGGTGGAAGGAGAAACCCAGCTCTAAATATTGTCTTCTGACTTCGATGTGTGTGTCTGTGCACGTGCGCATGCTCACACACACACACACACACACACACACGCATCAATAATAAAATACTTTTTAAAAGAAATGCTTAGTGATGGACTATGTGGCTGTCAGACATCATATATAAGTTCTACAGGAGCGCAACAAAACTCTTAGTTCTTGGCTTCACAGTGTAGTGATAGTTGTGACAAAGACCATGCACTGCCCAGAACTTGAAGTCCTTTCTATCTTATCCCAGCTGGTGAAAAAAAAAAAAAAATGTGGCCCTCCTCACTACAGACACTCAAAGCTTTTTTGTTCTTCTAAATAGAAAAAGGACTTTCTGACTCACGGTGTGAATGAACATAAATCACTCAGCTCTAAATCTTCATAAACAAACCACACTGCTGTCCCTTTGGACTGTTTTAGGAAGAAATGCTGGAGGCAGCACGAACCTGTTTAGATATACAAGTCACCTGGCCATTTCTCTCTTGTCTCAAGGTCTTTCTTACTGTGCAGCCCAGGCTGGCCAGGAGCTGTCTATGCCCCTGCCTCAGCTTCCCTAGTGCTAGGATTACACAGCCAGAGTCACAGATACAATTTAAAAGTTTCTAATAGCCACACATTTTTTAAAAGGCGAGATGAATAATTGGTAATGTATTTTATTTAATCCATGACATCCCCAAATAAAATTATTTCCACATACAATCAATAGGCAAAATGAACAATCGTATATTTTTACATTCTCTTTTCTGTAAGCTCTCAACGCCCAGCATATTTTTTTTCAATTACACCTAAAAATATTTACCCTGTGCCTTCATTTATACAAGCTGAATTTCAAGTGCTCAATGGCCTCTCGGAGCTGGCGGTTTCCCCGTTGGACAATACAAGACAGCTAATGAGCTTTTACATTCTTAATGTGCTTTATTTCTAATGAGGCAACTGTTACTCAGCTCTAAAGACTGTGTATAACTCATGAAGGTGGGTAACACGAAGATCCAGGTCTTGAGGTTGATTACAGTTATACAGATTGAGGAGGCTACTCCGTGTCTCAGGTGATACAAACATATTGAACCCCCACTGTACAAAGGGTCTATCGTTTACCAAAACATCATTCTAGCCGGGTGGTGGTGGCACACGCCTGTAATCCCAGCACTGGGAGGCAGAGGCAGGCGGATTTCTGACTTCGAGGCCAGCCTGATTTACAGAGTGAGTTCCAGGACAGCCAGGGCTATACAGAGAAACCCTGTCTCGAAAAAACCAAATCAAAAAAACAAAAACAAAACAAAACAAAAACAAAGACAAAAACAAAAAAACAAAAAACCAACCAAACAAACAAAAAAAATCCCAAACCATCATTCTGTAGCTTTTGACTCTATTTATGCCGCAATGTTCTGGGTGTCAGCAGGTGCGGTGGTGGTACCTGTAGATACTCAGGACTGCCTGCTAGGCTTTGTGGGGGAGCACCCAATTCCAGAGCATGGGCGCGATCCTGAACCTGTGACATGGACAGACGCATTACATCAGAAGCATAGATGAACACTGGTGTCTGCCTCGATGTCAGAATTTATTGAAAACAATAAATTCTCAAGGTGCGGCAGCTTCCTTTGCCAGGCGATCCGGATTTCCTTCCTTCGTAGCCAGGCAAGACAAACACAGGCCCTTTCATTCCAATACTAGCCACTAATATGTCTCTGACCACATTATTATCTGACACGGTAAATATATCTGTAAAGGTATATTTTTGTAGGGTGCAGAATGGCGGCAGGAAACATAGAGACCACAGCAGAGTTCAGCGGGGTTCAAAGGGTTCTGACAGCAGCCGGGGAGGGAAGCTGAGAGACAAGCAAAAACAGTCTTCGTAGGGGCTGAGAAGATGATTTTGCAGGATAAGAGGATGTATCGTGCAAGTATGAAGACCTGAGTTTGAATCCCCAGCACCCTTATAAAAACAAAAACACAACAATAACATCAGCAAAATAGGCCTGGTTGCACATTGCTATTGTCCCACAGAAAGGGACAGGGACTCCTTGGAACTCATCAGCAGGTCACCCTGGTTGAAACAGTGAGTTTTGGGTTCAGGGGGGAGACCCGTCTCAAAGTAACAAAGTGGAGAACAATAGAGACACGCAATGTTCCCACCAAGCTGCAAATGCACACATGCATGCACGCACGCACGCACGCACGCACACACGCACGCACGCACGCATGCACGCACGCAAACGAGGGAAATCCCTGTAGGGGTCAGATAATGACTCCTATTGGAGGTCCGGTGGGACGGCTGCTGCAGACTCACGTTATCGGGTCTCAGGTTTGAGCCTCCAGACTCAGTCAAGTTGCAGGAAGGAAGGTGGGGAACTATGGAGTCTGCGGTGATGAAGGACAGACAACCGCAATTCCAGTGCACCAGGTCAACAATGAAGACTAAACTGAGCGGAAGCTCCCGCACTGTTGGTGGTCTGCCTGTTAGTCCTCTGATGCTCACACTGCCTGGTCAGGTGACAGGACAATAGGCCCAACAACACCGCAGAGTTAGGTGTCTTCTTCCGAGGTCCAGGTGTGGCTGTTACACATTTCCCATGATTCTTAGCTTGGCTTTCTTGAGTTTAATACATCCATACGCTCCTACAGACACATCTTACTTTGACAAATGTATGAGATGGCACCCTTACAATGCCTCTCAACCTTTCTAATGCTGGGACCTTTTTAATACAATCCCACATATTGCGATGACCCCCAACCATAAAATTTTCGTTGTGACTTCATTACTGGTAACTTTACTGCTTTTATGAATTGTAAATATCTGATATGCAGGATATCTGATGTGTGAATTCCCCCAAGGGGGGTGCTGACCCACAAGTTGAGAACTGCTGCTTTAGGAATCACTTATTTATCAGTCTATGTCTCATGGGCAGTACCAGATACATGGGGCTGTTTATGCACCCACCAAGATACAGTTTCACCTTATCATGATACTTCACAAATACTTGTGAAATGGAGTTCTTTAGGGTAAGGCACAGTATATATATATATAAATACATATTTTTTAAAAACATGAATTGACTTAGGGAAGAGAAACAGGGTAAGCACAGCATTATATATATAATGGTTCAATTGTGCGCCATTATGTAAGTGCTGGGAATCAAACCTGGGACCTCTAGAAAAGCACCCAGTGCTCTTAACCACTGAGCCGTCCCTGAATGCTTTTGTGAGTTCAAACTCAAAAAGAGTAACTTCATTTTTCTTTTCTTTTTTCTTTTCTTTTGTTTTCCTTTCTTTTCTTTTCTTTTCTTTTCTTTTCTTTTCTTTTTTCTGCCTCCTCTTTGGATATTGGCTTTCATCTTAAGCATGCCCTGACACTCTGGGCAGTCTCACTGCTTTCTGTGATGATCCCTTGCCTACTTACATCAGCTACTTGGCCTCTTCTATAGTCAGACCTGCCTGCTTTCTTGGACGCTGGCTCCTTGAGCCTTTTTATCCACTCTCAACCCCCACCCCATCCCACAGCCTCTACTGGCAATCTTGTTTTTCCCCAAACTCTAATGGGGTTCTTAAGATTCCTTCCGAATCTGTTTTTAAGTTATTTTAAAATCAGGACCCATGAGATGGCTCAGCAGATAAAGATACAGGTCACTAAGGCGACCATCTGAGTTCAGTCCTGGGAACCCAGAGTAAATAAACACATGTAAAAATAAACATTTTAGTCTTTTATTAATGAGACCAAAAGCCTACAAAATGAAATTTTGTTTCCCCAGTAATGATACAGTTTCACTTTACAAACAAAAAATCTTTGAGATAAGAGAGGTACATAAAACATCTCATGTATTTTTACTTAATTTTAATATTTCACTTATCTTTTAATGTTTAAACCTCAAATTTTCTCGTAAATTACATTCTTTGAACTTTAAGAGTCACAGAATTATATGTATAATATTTATATATATAATTTATATATACATATATATTTGTAAAGACATCCGTGACTCTCTTGAGCAGCACACTCTGGGTATCTACTTTCCTTCTCTTATGCCTGTCTGCCTTTGTACAAATGTCTTCACTTGATTCCAAAGCTAGGACTTTCTTATTTCTGTATAATAAACTCACTAACTTGGCTTTACTGTGACGAAGTAAAAATTCTTCTTTTGATGTTTTCAAGGATCTGGCTTTACCTATGTAAATGTAAATGTTGCTTTTATGTCCTCAGATGAAGGGATGAGATGAGAGCCACACCCAAGCTTTAGCGATACATGGCTTGAGCTGAGCCCAGAGTGTTTCTGTTTACTATCCCTAGACCTAGGCCTGGAAGCTTCAAGCCTCCATACAATATAATCTTTTGCAAGTCTGGACCTTGAAGGCGTGAGCTTCCAGACTTTGTCTGCTACCCTAGACCTAGAAGTCAACCTCCAAGACTTACCGAATGAACTCACCCTTTTTAGCTCTTTCTGGACTCTGGCTGGCTGGTTCAACTCAGCTGTATGGCTCAAGCTCCTCTCCAAGCTGACTGACTCAAATTGCCTTCTCTTGGCTTCTGACTGAAGCGCTCTGCTTGGAAAGACTGCCTCTGAACTCCATAAACTGCTCTGAATTGAACTGAGCCCAAGTGAACTCTCCAAACTGACTCTTTCCCTCACTGCTCTTTAAGTAGCCTCTTTCCTGTCTGTTCTTATGGGAGTTGGGGTTAGAGGTGTGTACTAGAGGCATGTCTGTATTCCAGACAGAGAAAGGAAACATGTGTGGTATGTCTGTATTTAGCTGAATCATATCATTGAATGTGATCCCTACCAGAGCAGCCATGTTGCCAGATTAAAATTCCCCTATACCCTGAGTGTAGGTGCCTAAATGGGGGAAGTCTACCAGCTACTGACGGCAGCACGGGCTACATATCCCCGCTATCCTTGACAGCCTTCCTAGAGAGTTATCTTTAGGAAATTTCTTTTTTTTAAATTTATTGATATATTTATTTACATTTCAAATGATTTCCCCTTTTCTGGACCCCCACTCCCCGAAAGTCCCATCAGTCCCCTTCCCTCCCCCTGTTTTCCCACCCAACCCTTCCCACTTCCCCGTTCTGGTTTTGCCCCACACTGCTTCACTGAGTCTTTCCAGAACCAGGGGCCACTCCTCCGTTCTTCGTGTACCTCATTTGATGTGTGGATTATGTTTTGGGTATTCCAGTTTTCTAGGTTAACACCCACTTATTAGTGAGTGCATACCATGATTCATCTTTTGAGTCTGGGTTACCTCACTTAGTATGATGTTCTCCAGCTCCATCCATTTGCCTAAGAATTTCATGAATTCGTTGTTTCTAATGGCTGAATAGTACTCCATTGTGTATATATATATCACATTTTTTTGCATCCACTCTTCTGTTGAGGGATACCTGGGTTCTTTCCAACTTCTGGCTATTATATATTATAGGGCTGCTATGAACATAGTGGAACATATATCCTTATTACATGCTGGGGAATCTTTTGGGTATATGCTCAGGAGTGGTATAGCAGGATCTTCTGGAAGTGAGGTGCCCAGTTTTCTGAGGAACCACCAGACTGATTTCCAGAGTGGTTGTACCAATTTGCAACCCCACCAGCAGTGGAGGAGTGTTCCTCTTTCTCTACATCCTCGCCAATACCTGCTATCTCCTGAATTTTTAATCTTAGCCATTCTGACTGGTGTAAAGTGAAATCTCAGGGTTGTTTTGATTTGCATTTCCCTAATGACTAATGAAGTTGAGCATTTTTTAAGATGTTTCTCCGCCATCTGAAGTTCTTCAGGTGAGAATTCTTTGTTTAACTCTGTACCCCATTTTAATAGGGTTGTTTGGTTTTCTGGAGTCTAACTTCTTGAGTTCTCTGAACTCATATTTGTGCTCATCAAGAAGAAACAACAGTCACTCAATGATATCTCCCATGGGCAAGAAAGGGGTGGCAGAAATGTGTATGGCATAAAGCTAGTACCCCAACATCCTGCATATGGTGAACCAAGAGAGATACACTTCCCTCTTATTTCCTTCCTTCCTCTCTTCCTTTCTTCCTGTTTATTAGAAAAAACTAGCTATGTCTGTCTATTGCCTGGTTGTGAAATGTACAGTATTTTTCTTTTATACTTGGAGAATACAAAGTGTATATGAATTTGGGTTTTTTTGGCTCTGAGGTAAACTGGTCTATGCCTAGTCTGACATAGCCATCAGCCATCACAGAGCAGAGATAGCCTGGCCCTGCCCTTCATGTTCATTGTAACAAAGCAGACGTCTACAATCACAGCTAGGCCCTACCATGAGATGTAATGGAGCTCGGAACACCTCCTAATAGAATGAGAGAGGGAGGTTACAGGACCTTCTTCTTGGGTTCCAGACTTACTCCTCTTGCCTCATAGCTGCCATGATCATGGGACGGGTGGTTAGAAGGCTAAATAAAAGCAGGACTCCTTGTTGCTGCTTCCATGAGGCAGAGTGAGATGGGACTTGGTGGCAATTCTGAGACACCTAGGCTCTAGTATCTATCACCTCTCCTCCATTGCTTGAGTTTGTTCCCCCACTGCTGTGAAAAATGCTCAGTCAAAAGCAACAGAAGGAACAAGATTATTATAGTTCCGAGTTCCAGGTTGTAGTTCATCCTGCTGGGGAATCCAGTGTGTGGGGAGCTCCTGTCCACAGTCACGGAGACTAGTGAGCACACGTATGCTAGTGCGCGGCCCAGCTTCCCCTCTGCCTAGGGAATGGTGCCACCCACAGTGTGATGGGAGTCTTTACACCTCAGTTACTCCAGTTAATCCCTCTCTGACATTCTCAGAGGTCTTCCCAGCGATTCCAGATCAACAGTTCTCAACTTGTGGATCACAGCCCCCTAGGGGGTCAAGTGACTCTTTCACAGGGGTCATCTAAGACCATTGGAAAACACAGATATTCACATTTTTATTCATAACATTAGCAAACTTACAATGATGAAGTAGCAATGAAAATAATTTTATGGTTGAAGAGTCACCACAACATGAGGAACTGTATTAAAGGGTCACAGCCCTAGGGAAATTGAGAACCATTCCTCTAGATTATGTCAAGTAACAATAATATCACTTATTATAAATAAGCTGAGATAGTTTACCACTTGGTAGGTGGATAGTATAGACTCTGTGGAAAAGGAGTTGGAGGTGGGATTTCTTGCCTCAGGTGAATACCAGTTTGAGGCAAGGGCTTGGGTCCCAAAAAATTTACAACCACCCTCAGCCAATGGATTCTAGGTTCTATTGTGCCTGTTTCGTGAACCCCAAAAGACCACCAAGGAGCCAATTCCGATACAGTCACACTAGGGTCTTTATTCAAACTTGAGCTTAGGCTACACCATCATCACTGACACAGCAGGATGGAAGAGTGAAGTTTCCACTCTTCCAAGTCCAGGTTCAAGCAAGTATTTCTAAAGACAAGAAACGAGCAAGGAGGGTCCTAGCTTAGTACACATCCGACTGGGGAGCTATTATGGAATTTGTAGCCCTTTGAAATGATTGGCTGTGCTAGGAGCTGAACCATAAACTTTCATAAGTAAATATCTTTAGGTACAAGTGTAACTTCTGCTTTCCTCCAGATTGGTGGATGTTACGAACTGACCTGGAGGCTAGTGCTAGGTTCAGGCTTGCTGGGGAGAAGAAGCCTGGAGAGTAGTGTTAGGTGCAGGTTTGTTGGCTACCTGGAGTACAACCTTAGGTCAGGTTCTCTAAGATGGAGCCTGAACCTAACATGGAGTTGGTCTAGTCTCTCAGCATTTGCCTTGTGAACTTGAAGAAGAATTTCACAGACAATGGGAGGGTGGAATCTAGAAGGAGTTTACTGTACCTGTACGTTCACAGAAAAGCACTTAGGAGAACAGAAGCAAGCAGAGCTCCTGTGTAGCAAAGAGCAGGTCCCAAAGAAAGGGTTACTATTAGAGTCCTTATTGAGGGGTTGTTTGGCTTTTCTGGGTTGAGGCATGGGTGTCGTGAGCTGGCCAGTCCAGTGTCCACCCAGGAGGTGTTCACAAACCTCAGGTTCAGTCACATATGGCTCCCAGGCTCCTTGCTCTGTGTGTGTGTGTGTGTGTGTGTGTGTGTGTGTGTGTGTAAAGATAACAGGGCTGGAGAGGTGGTTCAGGGGTTAAGAGCTCTTCCAGGGACCCAAGTTTGGGTCCCAGCACTTAAATCAGGCATCTCCCCTCCTTTCTGACTTTTACAGACACCTGTGCACATGTAACACAGACACACTTGCTTGCACACAAATATACAAATTCTGAATTAACAACAACCAAAAAGGGAAGATAACAAAAGACCAGAGTATAAGCCATTGTCCCTAAATACCTCTGTAAATACTTCCAGCCTTTCTGGCCTCATGTACAAAATTGCTGATAGAACCAAGGATATTTGCAGCTCCTGGCCAAGGACAAGTGAGGTCCCTATCCCCAACCATGCCTGAACAGCTCCCCTCTCTTCTAGTCAGTATAAACTATGTGTAATAATGTGACATAGAGCCAGGCGGTGGTGGTGCATGCCTGTAATCCCAGCACTCTGGGAGGCAGAGGCAGGCAGATTACTGAGTTCGAGGCCAGCCTGGTCTACAAAGTGAGTTCCAGAACAGCCAGGGCTATACAGAGAAACCCTGTCTCGAAAAAACCAAATCCAAACACACCCCCCACACACACACACACAAACCAACAACAATAAAACAAAACAATGTATATATATATATATATATATATATATATATATACACACACAGACACACACACACACATTTGTACACACACACACACATTTGCACACACACACACACACATTTGTACACACACACACAAACATATGTCCTGGCTGGTTTTGTGTGTCAACTTGACAGAGGCTGGAGTTATCACAGGGAAAGGAGCTTCAGTTAAGGAAATGCCTCCCATGAGATCCAGCTGTAAGACAGTTTCTCAATCAATAAAGTGGGGAGGGCCCACTGTGGGTGGTGCCATCCCTGCGCTGGTAGTCTTGGGTTCTATAAGAAAGCAAGCCAGTAAGAAACATCCTTCCATGGCCTCTGCATCAGCTCCTGCTTCCTGACCTGCTTCATTTCCAGTCCTTTCTCTGGTGATGAACAGCAGTGTGGAAGTGTAAGCTGAATCAACCCTTTCCTCCCCAACTTGCTTCTTGGTCATGATGTTTGTGCAGGAATAGGAACCCTGACTAAGACACACATATATATGAAATGTATATATGGATAGATACAAATAAATATATTTCATGGATATATATACATATATATATATGTACATATAGCATATGCATATATGAAAGTGATGGAGAAAGATACCTTTGGCCTTAATATACAAGTGCCTGTGTACTCACATACATATACACTGTGCTAGGCAGGCCCAATCTACCTGCCTCAGCCACCTGAGTACTAGAATTACAAGCACATCTGGCAGTAGTGAATTTCAACCAGATTATAGAGACTGGTAAAGATGGGCAGCTTTATTATAGGAAATCTGATTCCTGGCAGGGCACCAAACGACGTGTCCAAGTCCATAAGGTTTGAGGCATTTTTGAGAACTAAGTGGAAGAGAGACAACTTTTTTTCCCAAGACAGGGTTTCTCTGTGTAGCCCTGGCCATGTCCTAGAACTCGCTCTGTAGACCAGGCTGGCCTTCAACTCAGAGATCTGCCTGCTTCTGCCTCCCAAGTGCTGGGCTAAAAGGCGTGCGCCACCTTTAAAAGAAATCAAGGGTAGAAAGCAAGAGACAGAAGCAGAAATAGTCATTGGAGCAATGTTGGCCTCCAGAGAGAGGTGACTCTGGTTTGGTGTGTGGTCCACTCCCAGCTAGGGAATGTTGACTTTTTAAAAACTTAAAAATAAATAAAAATAATAGTTGTAGAACTGGAGAGATGGAGAGATGGTTCAGCAGTTAACAGCACTGGTTGCTTTTCCACAGGACTCTGGTTTGATTTTGGCTCCCAAGCATCTATAACTCCAGTTACAGATTAAGGCATCTAACTAACACTTTCTTCTGACCTCCAAGGACACCGGACATGCACACAGTGGCCAGACACACAGGTAGGCAAAACACCCATACAAAAATAAAATAAAGTAAAATAAAATAAAATAAAATATTTAAATTGGCAGGCTTTGCAATGAAGATCTGTAAGCAATTGCATGGGGTGGGGTGGAGGGGTCTGCTTTTCAGGAAGTCTAAGTATATGATCTCATTAAGGGCATAAGTATTCCTCCCATCTCCTTAGCATGTCTTTGGGTGAATCAGCTTTCCTGGGGCTGGGGGCTAGGGGGTAGGTGGGGGTGGGGTGGTTATCTCTTGGTCAGGTGATTGACAGGCTGAAGTTGGATTAAGTCTTAAGCAAGGAACAATAGTATGTATTGTTCTAATCTTTGGAAGCAGATCTGAACGTCTTATCTCCACTCAGGGGTCAGAGGTAGAACTTCCATTCCATTCCTTGGCCTTGGAGGAAATAGCTTTCCCTTAAAGGCCTTTAACAAAGCCCTGAAACCTGTACCTGGTCATATGGTATTTGAATCTTAAGGAGGAACAACTGTGGTGTGGTCCTAGAGTTACCAGGAAAGCAGGAAGTGGGATCTAGAGCTGATAAAGAAAGAGAAGTTTATCCTCAAGGCTACTGCCGGTTTAGTGGCCTAAGAATGAGGTGGCTTTTGAGGTGTATTGTTTCCATCGAGGAGAAAGGATTGCTAATACTATCAAAGCTCAGGGTCACAGCCATCCTGGCCCTGAGTGAGCAGAGTTCATCTGTTGTTTTGAAGATCTCTGTTTCAGAGGCCTGTAGGAAAGAAAAGGGTAGATAATCTTGATTTTATTATGTTGAAGTTTCTTGACTCTCAGAAAATACAAACTCTATTCCAGAGTTGGGGCTTCTTTCCCTAATCACGTTTCCTTAATTTCTGCTTCTCCTTCTTCAAAATGACAGGAGCTAGAATGCAAGATGGAAGCTACATCTCAGCTCTGGTGCCCGGAGTCTTGTCACCCCAGCAGAGGGGAGGGGGAGACTGGGGCTTGCTCTTCCAGCCAACCTAACTTTATTGGTGAGCCTCTAATCTCAGCAAAAGACCCTATTTCAGAAAACAAGTAAATAGATCTTGAAGAATGGCCCATGAAATTGACCTCTGACCTACACTCAAGCACACACACACACACACACACTTTCCAACAATCAAATAAATAAAAGAAATCTTTAAGAGCAAAGTAATCTTTGTTGAATGATAAGGATCTAGACATCAGAGACATGAATTTTTCTTCCAGTGTTGGTGATGAATTTTTGAGTAGCGTCTTCTGTTTGCTTGCAGTGCCTTTAACTACGAAGCTCTACAAGAATGTAAGCTAGTCTTAAAGGGCCTCCTCCTCCCAATGAGCTATTGATGTTTTATAAATACATTTACAAATCTGTTTGTACCCCCACTTGGCCCCCACAAGCTAGCTGTTGTGCTTTGCTTGGGCACTGGCTTTTTCATTACAAAGGACAGCCAGGTGGACATTAGTCCTGCTCTAGAGTCCATTTCCCACATATTGACTTCTCAGTGTAATAAGCAAAACAACGTTCATTTTCCTCTCACCTCAGCCATTCATGCAGTGTACGTAACTCACTCCTTTCATCTCTCCTAGAGTATATTGGTCCACCATTTTTTTTAAATGTTGGGATTCTTTTTATTTATTTTTAAACAAAGAATTCGTTCTACAAGGAAAGAAGAATCCTGTCTGAGCCGCCATTCTTATTTATTTGAAAGGAAACAATGGCTTTTTGAAGCAATAACTCACCTACGCAGAGGTCATTTTTCCAATAGACTCAGCCACAGAGAACATGGCTCAGGAAAAGGGGCTCCGAGCAGCTGAAATAAACACCACAGAGCTCATTCACAAAGCTCCCTTCCACCTTTTACTGTCAGTCAACAAACATCTCCCCATTCTACACAAGATCCTTGTGAGTCTGACAAGCTGCTTCCTTAGCTCAAAGAAGATTAGAGACAACTTTTTAAAGGAGATCAAGAGGCACCTAGGTATAGATGGGAAAAATGGAGACACTTTCTTAAAACAACTACAAAAACCAGATATTTGAATTGGAAAATTATTGCAACTGGAGGTCATGTGTGTTTGACCTACTGGCCCCACATTCTACAGGCTTCTCGATTATCCTGGAAACCATGTTCCTGGCACAACATTGAGCTGTCAGCATTATTTCATGTTCAATATTCTCTGCCAAGAAGAGGTAGGGTTGTAAAATTCAGAAGGTACCTGGAACATGACCGAGAGGGGGTGAAACAGAAAGAGACATTGAACACAAAAGACCTTTTTTGCTTTTTTGGTCTTTTCTGCTTCCTGTGGGTCCCAACATCTTTATAAGAAAGACTAATTTCTTTTCATATAAAATAGAGAAAAGCATCAAAGAGTTAATATTCATTATGTCCCTGGTTGGAAGCACTGGGTTCCAGAATCCCCCACAGTCTCAAGCACCAAGTCTGAAGTTATAAGTGGCAGTCAGAGAATCAAAGGACGCACGAAGAAGAAGGGGGAATTAGAGAAGTGTACCTGGAGGATAAAGCCAGAGAAGGGGAGGGCATGGAGCTTACCTGTGGGCGGAGAGGGACCAGCCAGTCAGGGAAAAATTTAAGGCCAACTGTGAATGCAATTGCTCCACCTTCAGACCTCATGGAGTTCCTTACCAGACTGTGCTGGTTCTCAGTCTGTCAAGAGATGACATACCTACTACATTCCTGGCCTTGTGTGTGTCAATCATTGCCTGAGATGAAATAGTGAAGCAACTGCTCTGCTCCCTGCTTTGCAACAAAATCTGCAAAAGTGGAGGCTCCCCAGCGTACCATGTGCCAGATTTTGTGGTTATTAAACTGGGTCAACATCTAATAACAAGAGAAGGCAGATGATGAGTTTCTCATTCCAAGGAGAGAGGTCTGGCTGAGTGGGAAGGAGTCCCTGGCCCTGAGTGAGGGCCCTGCACCTACTGACATTCCGTGTGTGGCCTCTGTCCCCATGGAAACTCCAAACCAACATAAAAAGGTTCCCCTACTAAAAGAGATAATTTGTCACTGACATAAGACTAGACCAGATCTTCACATCAGGCTAGTCCTGTGCTATCTTTAAATAATATACTGGGGATAAAAATCACTTGAGTTAGCATTGGTGAATTCATCTGAGATCATACTGGAAAGACAAAATCGTAGAAACGGAAGGAAATTACTTCATTCTTCAAAACTGTGTTTCCAGTTGACTGATTTAAATATTCAACAAGATGCCAGAGATAAGGTAGGTTTTTTTTGGGGGGGGGGGGCCTAAAGGGGTAGGGCCCGAGGTCCAAGTGTTGAATTCTATGTGGCTAGCCGCTGGTCTGCGCAAGCAGAGAATAAAAGCTCATCTTCTAGGTCCTATGCTTTCTTTTCTTCTTACAAGTGATTTTGGCAAGTATGAGAATTCTGACTTCGAAGACTAGAGAGTCTCAAATGACCACCTGCTTCATTTTGTTGGTGTTGTTGCTATTGTTGTTTTGTTGGTTTTTTGAGACAAGGTTTCTTTGTGTAGCTCTGGCTGTCCTGAAATTCTACACTGTAGACCAGGCTAGCCTTGAATTCAGAGATCACACCACCTTCTGACTTATCTGCTTCATTTACAGGTTGAAATCGAAGCTCACTGGGGTTTATACCTGTCAACTGTAGAATTCTTGCTGGACTCAGGCACTTAGGGATGGCTTGGCTGCAGATTCTTTTTTTTCTCTTTCTTTCTTTCTTTCTTTCTTTCTTTCTTTCTTTCTTTCTTTCTTTCTTTCTTTCTTTCTTCTTTTTCTTTTTCTTTTTCTCTTTCTTTCTTTCTTTCTTTCTTTTTTTTTCTTTTTTTAGAAAAGATACAAGTGGACTAACTTCTGGAATATGGTGTCTGGAATTGCTTCTATAACCATCCAGCAACTGCAAAATAGCAGTCTCTCCACTTGAATGTGGAATGAACATCTCTAACCTGTTGTTGCAAGATATTTCCTATCCATTCACATTGAGGCAGTGAGAGGGGAGAGAGGAGGACGAGCTAAGGAGGAGAGGCTTGGTGGACCACTTGAGCAGAGCAGAGAGGGAGATGCGGATATCCAGATGGCTTCGACGTATTTCTGGTGTTTTAGAGAGGTTAGAAATATTGGGATAAGACTTTATCATTGTAAATTGGCATTATGTAATTGGGAGTTTCTTATACATAAATATATTTGATTAACTATTCCAGTTTAAGAGTCAGGCTTTACCAGATACTTGGAAGGAGTGGGTGCTGGGCAGAAGCGTGAGATTCCCGCCATTTACAGAGTCTATGGCAGAGAGGAAACAGAGCTGGGATGCTGTGAGAGTCGTCCAGAGTGAGACCCGCCGGGACCTGGTGCAGAGGCCTGGTGGGACAGTACTCTTTATTATTTATTACCATTTATTTATTACTACTACAACCTGCCATGTCAGAAACAGAGTTCTTAGTCTATCCCACTGATCCCAAATTAGCTTTCACTTAGTTTTCCCATCTTACTGGGATGGTGCCATTCTCCACCCACATGCTTAAGGCAGACATCTAAGAGCTATTAGATTTCATCCCGTTCCTCAGTACCAACAAGCTATTAGTAAGCCTTAATAGTTGTCCCAACACAGCTCTCTTCAGTCTTGCTGTATGCCTGGCCATCTCACAACCATGACCTCATCTGCACCCTCACAATCCTCTCCTAGACCACATTTAACAGCTACCCAGTCTCTCAGCTTCCAGTCTCACCCTCTGAAAACTATCTTCCACGCGACAACAATGTCCATGGAAACATCATCCAGACCTGTGCCTTTCCTGCTCAAAACCTTCCCAACGGCTTCTGGAATAGATCAGAACTCTGTGTTCCCACTTAGGATACCATAAGTTAGCAGTTTTCAACCTGTGGGTCTTGACACCCTTGGGGTTGTACATTAGATACTCCACAAAGTATCATAGCAGTAGCAAAGTTACAGTTGTGAAGGGGCACTGAAGTAACCTCAAGCTGATAGCCTCTTTTTCTTTGATTATTCGTTACATGCATATATGTTTATATATACATATTTGCACAAATATATATAAATAGACTGTGCTGCATCTGTTTTTTGTTGTTCGTGTGAATATGGTGTCAAGGCTGACAATTCTGCACTGGACAACCAAATAACAGGCTCATTCGTGGAGAAGCTAATTTTCCCTCTCCCAGAAGTCAGCAGTTACCTGTAGTTCTTTGTCTAGGGCTAGGACCCAGTGAAAATTCCCCACTTCCACATTAACACAACCATCACGATCTCGTTTTTTTCCTGATCTTGTTTCTGCAGCCATTTCTAGGAGAGACTGTTTCACAGCTGACTGTTTGCTATCCTGGCTCTTCGTCTCTTCTCCTCACTCCTCAGAGATGTTCTCTGAGCCCAGGATGCAAGGGCTGTATCCTTGCAGAAGGGTAATGTAACAGTATCCATTGGGCGAGGCTGCCCACAATCCACTGATCTCTACACTACGTCTGGTTGTGGTTTCCTGTGGAGCTCACCCTTCGCTGTAAAGAGAACCATCTTTGGTGAGGGATGGTAGATACACTAATCTATGAGGATATAGATAAGATTTAGAATATAGTACAGAATTACGCTGGTCTAGCAAAATGTCAATAGTAGATTCTTTCCTACAGTCTGTAATCCCACTCGCCCCAGGAAGCTGGCTAGGTTTCCCAGTACCAGGTTTGATTCCCTCCTGTTGAATGAGCAAGTAACTTCTTAAAGTTAAACGTGGTGTGGAAAAGTTTCCAGAGTCTGTAAGGAATTTCGAACCCAAGAGCCAGGGAGTCCACAGTTCCTCCAGAATAGTCCGTGTCTGCCTGACAGTCTTACCAGCAATGTGAGAGCCAGACCAATGCTCGCTCCACTCCGTTCTTAATCTCACTGTGCTCCAAACTCTCCTTTCCATCTAGAAAACTCAAATTTACATTTTAGAAGGCGAGCGGGTCATTCTCTCCTTGATGCCCATCCCAGAGGCCTCGTGGAGAAAAACTGCCTTTTCCTTTCCATTTTGGAGCAACAGAAACAACAACAAAGTCCAGTCCTAATCACTCCAAGACAAAAATGGAGAGTAAGACATGCACCACTACATCGCTGACAGGCCTTCACAATCTAGTTTTATTTTTCAGCTCATACGGAAATGCTAATCCCTGAGAAGGGGAGGAGGAACGTCTCTCAAGGTTTCCTCAGCACAAACAGCTTGCTGGAAACAGGAAGAACAAGATGTGTAGCTGTGACTGCAAAGACAGACTAGAAGGGGAAGGAACAGAAGTCCTTTATCTATCGCCACTGAGGAGGGAAGAGACAGGGGTGTGGGTGACTTCTGGAATGTGAGATGTGTGGACCTGGGAGAAGGGACTGTAGGTGGGCACACCTTTCCCAACACATGAGCCCTGGAGCAACAGTGCTAAGTCACCATTGAGATGTGGGTCTGGACTTTCCTGGTGATGTTTCCTAATATGGTGAACTGACAATCATTTTTAGAGCAGTGTTAGACCCCAACCATCTAAGCAAATCCTATTACATGTTGTAGCCCATCTGGCAGTCTGCAAATAAACAATATGGAGGGGCTGGGGAGCTGGCTCAGTTGTTAAGCGCATACCACACAAACATGACAACCAGAGTTGGAATTCCCGGAACCTAATTACATACTGTAAATGCCTGCTAGGTATGGTGCTTGTCTATTAGCGCAGCCCCAGAAGGCAGAGGCAGAATCCATAGAGCAGAGACTAGCCGTACTGTCGGACTTCGGGTCCGATTTAGAGATTCTGCTTCAATGAATAAGGTAGAAAAATAATGGAGGGGGTGGTGGTTCCTGACATCTGTCAACCTTGGGTCTCCACATACACACACACACACACAGACACACACACACACACACACACACACACGCATCCACACATACCCTCTCTTGTACATACACATACACATAAATGAAAATGGCAAAAGAAAAAATACATATGTAAAGCATACTGTGGGGTTTTTCATTCATTATAATAATAGACTCTCAGGGCTGCTGGGTCAATGGCTCAGGCAGTAAAATGTCTACCACGTAAGCATGAGGACCAGAATTCAGATGCCCAGGACCCGTGTGACAAAAAGCTGGGTGTAGGAGTACAACACCCTTAACTTTAGGACTGAGGTCGCAGACACAGGAGTTCACTAGCCAGGCCAGGCGCCCTGGAAGAATCCAAGACCTCCAGGTTCAGTGAGCCCCTCCCCTCCTCCCCCCCCCCCCCCCAGTCTCAGAGATGCCCAGCCTCCACCGCTGACCCTCATACATGTTCACGAATAAAAATAAAATGACAGGCACCATGTAGAGTCTCAGCTTGTGTCAGTGGGATGGACCCAATGGGTGGTTAAAGGTTTTAATGCCCACTAAAATTCCTACAAGAAGGGAACCAGGCCTTCCCTTTGCTCTGCAGATATTTGGAGGTATGCGGGCTCAAATTTTTGGTTTTAGGAAGCAGGGACAGCACATGTGAGTGTTCAGGAGGAGGCCATTTGCAGAATGGACCTGGAGCTAAGGTCGCCAGGCTCGCCTTCCGCCTTCCGCTTTGATCCCTTACTCTCTGACTCCTAAGAAGATCGCAGACTTTGTGTCTCAAGTTTGTCTGCAAACCTCAGCTCTATGCCTGTGTCCTTTTCTCTTCTAGTTGTGTCAGCAAAACTGGTCCTGCTGGAGAGCTGTACTCTCTCCCCACACACCTGACAACTGCATTCCTATGGTTACTGAGAGAAAGTTTTCTCCTCAGTTCTCAAAAGAATTTGGGGTTGAGAGGCAGGGAGACAAAGGAGGACCTAAGTTTACTGGGTTGGGGTGGCGATGGGGGCGGGGCACTCCTCAGTTCTGCCTGTGGGTGTGGACACCCTTCTCCCCAAGCCACAGGCTCTCTGAACAATGGGGGCGCAGAGGAATTTAAAGCAACGAGCCACCTCAGCCTTTGCTCCCTGCAGGAGGCTTCACTCCCACCGGCTTTCTTTGGATAGCACAGGTGCTTGCTCCTGGGCCTAAGTTCCTGGCGCTTACACGGGTATAATGAAAAGGATTAGTGCTATCTTCTCCTCTTTGTTTTGTAAAGAAAAAATGATTCCTTTTCTGAGTTTAACTTGCTGGGAGAATATGAAAAACCTGCATTCCAGGTTTTGTTTTTGGTTTTTTTCTTTAATCAACGAAGGTTCGAAAGTTCCTGTTTTCTCAATCTTTCAAGGAATCTTTGAAGGAAGGGCTCTTTGCTCTTTGAAACAAGATCCGCTTCTCTTTGAAAGTTTCTCCTTGTCAAGTTCACAGTCTAGGGAAGAGTCAATGGGTGAATTATAAATGCTCGCCACAATGGGAAGGGATTTCTACATGACCGAGAGGAGGGTGAATTAAACTGAATTGAACCCCGGGCCATTCCTTCTCAATAAAAACATGGAGCTAAGGACAATTCCTCTGTAACTCTGGGGGTCTTTCCATTCTGCTCAGTATGTCACCACTGCTGTTTCTTTCTTTGGTCAAATCTCTCCTGCACTGCTTCTTTCATATCATAGAGAAGGCCCCATGTAGCTGTTCAGTGCAGGCCTATTCACCCACACAGGAAGGTATGAGAGATGAAACTTACTCTTATTTCAGACTGTGGTCATAGATGGCCCTGTGCTGTGTGTGGGTTATTCCAAAGGAGCTGGGCACGCGTGTGGGCCCACTGCTGCTGCTAGACTAGTTGGCTGCTGGGTGCAATGGATAGCCAGGATGGAGCGCATGGAACAAGACTCTTGCACTTGCCAAGAATCTGACTGCAGAGACCATTTCTTGACACTCTGGTGTCTGGCTCATGTGACTCTTTATGAGAGATGGGAACTGTGCTCTGAAGAAGGCTTGGAGCCGTGCTGGAGAGAGGTCAGGCTAAGGTCCTGCTGTGGACTCCAACAGTGCTTCCGTTGAATTTCTGTCACACTGCAGGCTGCTCAATTGAGCATCACGTTAGTCCCCTTTCCTGTAACTATGACCAAATACCCAGTGAGATGAGGCAACTTAAGGAAGGGAAGGGTTACATACACTCCATGTGACAGAAGTGCCCAGGCAGGGAAAGGCCTGTCTAATGGGAGGACCACGGAGGAGAGGAAGGAATGCTAGCTCTAAATTAACTTTCCCCTTTCCCCTTTTATTCAGGCTGGGACACCAGCTCAAGCAATGATACCACATTTAGGGCAGGCTTAATTTTCCCTGCAAACACTCTTACCCAAAGCATTTGGTGCTCACAAATGCCCTAGGTATTTTTTCACACTTGAACAAAGCCCAAAAGGCTGAGAATTGATGGGTTTCTCACCCAATCAAGCTGATTATTAAAATGAACCATCCAAGCTAGTCCAGTAGTCACATGACTATAATCCTAGCCCTTGGGAGTGGAGGAAGGAGAATCAGAAGTTCAAGGTTATCTTTGGCTAATAGGGACTTTGAGGCCAGCCTGGGCTACTTGAAATGGTCAGAAATAACCATCACAAGCAAGGCCGCATCCCTTCACTTCAATCACTAGCTCCAGGGAGGACCTGGACTCTGCATTTTCCCCCAAGGCCAAGAGAGGTGAGAAGATGGCTGGGGCATTTCAGATTTTAGTAGGAAGTCAGTTTGCCTCCTGCTATTGGGCATTCCCCAAGCACAGGAAGAGGGCCAGGGAGGCACATCTTGGGCAACCCCAAAAGTGAGAGATGTCATTGTCACACTGGAGAGGGACTATATTGTCACCTCCTGGAGGAGTCAGACTCAGCACAGTGCCCTCATCCGTACCTCTGATCGTGGATGCCCTCCTGATATGCCACAAGGTTTCCAGGGATTCGGATTAACTGTCAAGCTGAACAATTTGTAACTCAGGGCTCACTTTCTCCAGCTCTGCTTCTGCCGCTGAACCCACTGTGACGTGGCCATATTATATTCACTCTCTCTGTGTAACGGATGATGGGGTTCTTACAGCCCTACCACCCACCAGATGCAGAGCCCCCCACATGACATCATAATTTGCATGCTCTAAAAGAAATGAGGAAATAATGTATGCAAATCCTGTGGTCTCCGTAAAGTTAGAGAAAAGGCACTACACTGTGAATGTTGCAAACCCAATACTCAGGAGCGGCAAGCAGTGTAATCTATAGCACAACTGGAAGGGACAGTTCTTCCTAGTTGCTTCTCCATAAAGGGGAAGACTTGGAGTGGCGTGGAGAGAGAACCATCCATTCTCTGTGAAATAAGGGACGCACTGGGGGCTGAAATAGTGAAGTTATCAAATATCTTACATACAAACTGCCACCTTAAAAGGACTGTCACAAAAGCAATGGTTTTTCTCCCAATGATAATGTTTGCTATTTTAATGTACAATATGGCACTTTGCAGACACAGGGAACTCAATGCATTTTCCTTGGTGGTGAGAACAGCTGGAGCTAACATAAATTGTCTCTTATTTTGGTAACAAAAGGCTTGGCATTTATTATTTTCTTGGAAGCCATTTTTAAAATAGTACACTAAAAATGTGGGTATCATTACCAATTTTGAGGCGCTCACAATAAGCTTATTATTACCCACCAAAACACAGCCCCTGCATTTCACACACCCAACTCCCTGCAATGTTCACTGCTCAAATAGCCATAAATTAATCTAAACTAAGGATTAGCCGTTGGTGCAAACCATTAACTAAACTGCAGACTTCATTTAGATTTCCTACCACTTCATCTCAGCGAGAGACAGCAACATCAACTCGAGCTACAAGGTCTAACACTTTGGTAGCCAAACTACATTTATTGACTGAATGGGATTGCATACAAGATGGCTCAGGAAGGCCACAACATCTAGCATTTTTCTCTACCAAATGCTGGACCAAATGCTCAATATGTGATGTTCTGATTTCTCCTTCCTGAGAAATACAGTCAGCCCTAGGATGCCAAGCAATGTTTGCAGGACAGCTCTTCAGGAACCAGACATGGTCTAGGGTCTTTCTCTGTCTCTCCCTCCCCTCCTTTCTCTGAGAGATTCACATGCATATGGAGGAGAGAGCCCAGCCCGAGGCCTCTTAGTACAGCCCACCTTATTTGGCCTAAGGCCTTTTTAGCCCAAGGTCTCACTGCACTCTTGTACAGGGTTCCAACTGGGGACATTCATTCCGGGTATGAAAAGACCTTGAGCCAGATCTGCCCAGAGCTCTACTAGGTCACCTATAGTAACCTCAATGGGGTGGATAATTATCCTGAATCAATAACAAATATGGGGCTTTCTGAGGCAGGTAGAAGAGGTTTCAACTATGCAGGGAACACAGAAGAGCCCATTTTCCTCCTGGGTAAGGGTGGGGCTTCGAGAGGGCGGGGCGGGGCAGGGCGGGGCGGGGTGAGGGCAGAGCTATCCTGCTCTTCGGCCAGAGCACAGAGGAGCAAGTTGCAAAGATTCCTGCTGCCTTTGGCTTTCCTTTCCTGAGTGTTTTAAGGCTTAATTAATGTGTGTAAAGTGATCTGAAACACGGGAATGAAAAGTGCCAGGGACCCGCAGAGTGCCCATGATTACCTGAGGCCAGACAGCTGTAAAAGGGAACCGGAGGGGGGCCTGGAGAGGCCTGGAGAGGACTCTGCTCAGCAGCCAACTGGCTGGCCCCACGCCAGCTTGGACTGTTTTTGGCAGAGTCTGGCCCCATGCCTTCCTCTCGAGGCTTACGAGGCAGCTCTACTCAGGAGAAATAATTCTTTAGGGATCTGAACTGGAGCGGAAGAAGCAGAGTGAAGATACAAACTATGGCCATTTTCATGAGTCAACCCTACAGTGCAGGAGACGGGAGACAACACCCATCCACCTCTCTTGTCAAAGCAAGACAGCGGCAAATGCCTACATTTCAGGGCCATGAAGAGATGCACAGAGAAACATCAAAGAGATGAATGAGTCACAGCCTTTCTCTTGACAGGAGGCACAGTGGCAGTCCCATCACCCGTAGGAGGCAAAGAATCTCTTTAAAATGGTGGGTAGAAATAATGAGGTGCCAGGACCCACACTGTTGCCCTATCTCCTAAGTGTATTAGCAAAAGGGTGAGGCTATCAGTCTCATGGGGGAGGTTAAGGCTGTGACTCCACAGGGCGGATGTCAACTGGCACCTTAGTGCCACTTGAAGCATGCAGAGAGGCAGGTGGCAACTCTTTCTTCCCTTGTCACCCAATTCCTACCTATATCTACAAAGTTTGAGAGCATCCAGCACAGACAGAGAGGGTGCCGGCACATGCCAGTGCACACAAAACAGTGGCTATCTATCCAGAGGAACCCAAACTGTTTATGAAGATGGAGTTGGCAGAAAGGGTTGTCTGGGTAACCCAGAGTTTATGATGGGTCTTCATCACGTTTCATTCAGTGTCCTGCTTGGACTAATAACTGGGGTGTTATCGACCTCCACAGTCTACAATCTGAGGATGTGGTTGCTGGCAGCACCCTACCTACAGTTTGGAGATTAAGGTTGGAGGAGACTTGCTTTTCCAAAGGGTTCTGATAGCCTCGAAGTGGGACTCACTCCAAGACCAGGTCTGTGGCTATACCATAAAACACCTATTCTCTCAACATAAGGAAGACCTACTAAGTGGATTGAGACGTACCCCACCCCCCCAGGAGGACCACTTATAGCTTCTCTGCCTGAGCAATTTAAATAGGCAAGAGACACCGTCATGCCCATCTGCCACCACAGTAGTTCAGGCTGTTCTCTTCCATATACCTCTACCCTGACTGGCCCTTACTATTTGATGTCACTCATGGGTCTCCAGAGGGTCCTCTGAAGCCATCAATAATGAATTCCTTTAGATAAACATCTGAATTAGTGTCATGGTATTTCCAATAAGTCACCTCCCACCTTCTGCACGTAAATGAGGACAGATCTCAATCACCCCCCACAGGAGCCATGGCTGATTCCTGAACCATGTGTGCAACATTGTGGACTTCATTTGGTATATCAGCTCTCCTGAGCTACAGTGCGGCCTCATACCCATTCAGACACTGTTCTGAGGGTGTTTGTGAGAGGGTTTTGGGGTGAGATTATCCTGGAACTGTTAGCCTGAGTAAAGCCAATAACCCTGCGTTAATAATGTGGGTGGGACTCATTCAACCTTAGCCAAAGGCATAAATGGAATAGGCAGGTCTTCTTCTAAGAAAGGGCCCTCTCAATCTGGGTCCCTTAAACTGGGACATTCATTTGTTCTTTCTGCCTCTGGATTTGCCCCCAAACATCAACTCTACTGGGTCTTGATCCTGCTGGAAATCAACCCTAGAACCATGCCCTTAGCCTGCTGGGTCTGCAGTATGCTAATGCAAGGCTTAGGACAGATCAGCCTCCCTAGTTGCATAACCAATTTCTGTCTTGTTTTAAGACAGTGCCTCACTATGTAGATGGGGCTGTCCTTGAACTCAGAGTTCATCTGTCTCTGCCTCTCATATGCTGGGATTAAACATGCCACACCCATCTGGCATAGCTAAATGATTATAATAAATCCCAACCAACCTTCCCTGCCTCTGTCCTTTCTAGAGCTGGTCTTTTGCTTCTTTGTGGGTTCTTCTTTCTTCTACCCTTCTCTATCCTTTTCCTACCCCTTCAATCCCCTAACACTACATAGAAGAGAAAAGAGGATACAGGGGAGAGAGGAAAGAGCTCTCTGAAGTCAGGGGTCGTTAGACTACTTCCTGCTACATAGGGGCATTGAGTTTCACGGGGAAAGTTTGCTCTTTGCCACTAGGATATCTAATTTCTTCTTGTTGTTTCTTCTTTTTCTTTGCACACAACTACTTAACAAACCACGACCAACAAGAAACAACAGCCAACAGCCAACAACCCACCATGCCTCTCAGGGCCTTAGCACTTATATAACCCCTGAAAAGTACCCAGAATGACAAAAGTTACACAGTCGCAGAAACTAGCTGGAAAAAATCCCACCCCTGTTAGAGCATGAGGCAAATCACAGGCAGCTTCCTGCTTGCTCTCTCTTCTATAGGCTCTTCCTCTGGAGAACCATGAACCAAAGCAAGCACCTTCTCCTCTGGCTATGCAGTCTAGGATGACCTTGAACTTTTAACCTTACACCTTCTGCCTCCTGCTAGAATCACAGATAAGTGATATCATTGCCCATTTGTGTGATGCTGGGAATCTCACTGGGGTTTCCTACATGCTAGGTAAGCACTCTACCTACTAAGTTACATCCCCAGTCACTCATTTTTCTTTTTTTAATGAGCATGTACTATATAATCAGACACTGTTTTGTTTTTGTTTTTGTTTCAAGACATGGTCTCACTCTGTAGCCAAGGCTGGCCTCAAACTCTCAGCTGTTCTGCTCTCTTGACCATCTGTGTGCTGGGATTAAAGACATTAGCTAGCATAGCCAGCTATGTTTATGCTCTCTTACGGTCTTGACAAATCTCAGTGGGGGAGGGGGACAAGATTCCTGGCACTGTGGAACTTCTGCTGCTGTGTGTGGAAGAGAAAGTGGATTATAAAGACCTGAGATCAAAGGTGTTAGAATGTGGTCAGCTCAAAGAGAGAGGGAAGAGTAGAGGAAGAAGCAAGAGACACTGGAGAAGGACCACTGAGCAAGGGCTTATGGGACATGAAGGGGCTGGTCATGTGGAGACCACAATCACCTTCAAAGATCAAGGCACCCAGGCTCAAGGTTGACATCAGTTCCTCAAGTGACAGTGTTTCACTTAGACTAGTCTCCCTTTTCTGACCCTCCATGGTTTGGCCATGCTTGAGGTGTTCCCTCCAGTAGACTTCCTTCTCTCCATTCTTCTGTGCGTCGTGGTGAGGTTAATCCCAGCAGAAACCTAACAACATCCCCAGGGTGAACAGTTCAGGGGAAGTGGCTGAATTTATCAGATCCAGGCCCAGAGGTCACCCCATAGAAGAGTCAGGGAGGGGCAGCCCAGCGTATGACGTTCTCTGGCCTGCCTCGTCCTGCTGTCTTTCCTTCATTTTCCTTTCTGGGCCATCTAGGCAGCAGTCAACCAGTCAGGGATTCTTCGATACCTGGATGGGCAAAGGGCGGCCTCAGCAACTCAGAAGAGAATGCATTTAAGAATGGCTCAGAAGATAACAGTTTCCAAAGCAGGAACGGCTGGTACTCAGGTTAGAGCAGCAAGGGCATAACTCAACTGCAGCGGCATGGCCACTACGGTTGTTTGCTTTAAGGACATTTGTACCAGTTAGTTTTGGTCAACTCCACACCACAAACCAGAGTCACCAGGGAAAAGGCGGGCTTCAGTTAAAGAATCGCCTCCATTAGAGCGGTCTGTGGCCATATCTGTGGGGCATCCTTCCTTTTAGCTGGCTGATGTGGGAGGGTCCATAATACCCATTGCCTGGGCAGTGCCATCTCTGAGCAGGAAGGTCTGGCTGTATATATATAAAAAAGCAAACGAGGAAAAGCAAGCTAGTAAAATTGTGTTCCTCTGTGGTCTCGGCTTCAGTTCCTGCCTCCAGGTTCCCGCTCGACTTCTCTCAGTGATGGATTATGACCTGGGAATTGTAAGATGAAATAAACTCTTCCGCAGGCTGCATCTGGCCGGTGTTTTAGCACAGCAACGGAGAGACAAACTGGGATGATTTCCATTCCCACAGCCTCGAGTAATACCTTGCCTAACACTTGATCCAGTCACAATTGGAGGAATGAGTGAATCTGAGAATGAATGAATGATGGACTCCAGCCTTGAGCCTACTTAGTCACAGGGCTGCTTTGTGGCATTTCACGGTCCCCTGTCGGGGCTAAGGTGACTTGGATCCTTCCGTTCATACCATTTTAAGGCTCCATGGATGGTATGACTATAAAGTCCTTAGTGTTCCTACAAAGAGATCAGACACATCCATCGGGTGAATTTTACACAAGTCCTTCCCAGCAGTCCCCCAGGAAGATGCATATACCCCCTCATACCCACTTAGCCTGACTGGCCCCCTTCTTCAACAGCTGTACTCAGTTTTCTAAGTTTCTGTTTGTGAGGTCCAATGTCATTCAGTCCTCCTTCACCTGGCTAGCTACAGGTTGGAACACAGCACGAGAACTGACACTTGGTTTTGGCAGAGAGGAGGAGGAAGTGGAAGGGCCACAGCACATCTGGCTGCTGACTTTCCCACGGGTGCAGGAGAGCTGAGAAGAGACTCCCCAAAGGGTCATCAGATGCCAGGTGCTGCTGGGTCGGCTCAGGGACATTCCTGGTCTCAGTAATAGCTCACCTTATACCTAAGATACTTGACTCTGGGGCTTATAAAACCTTTCAGAGGGGACACTAGAAAGTAATCAGTTTCTATTGCATACCCTGTGTGTATAAAGCGGAGTCAGTAGTGTCTCTGACACAGAAAACAAACAATAACAATAACAAAAACAGAAACAGTGTACCTGGGTGACTGAGGCACACACTAACTCAGCCTGGAGCTGGAAGCCCCAGAAGAGAAATCTGAACAGTCCAGGCCCTGCTAGCAATATTTCTCAGCAGAGACTAAAATATTCTCCAAGTAGCTTTCCATGGCCATGCTGTAGACTGGGGTGCTGCTACAGGTAAGATGCTGGAAACCTACTTGCATTTCCCACAGGACTTGCAGAGAGGTAGGAGATGGTGTGCTCTGGAGACCAGGGCTTGATGCAAGGAAGGGGTGGGGGTGGGGTGGGGTGGGGAAAGCCAGAGGCCGAGATTCCAGCAGCACGGTGGCTTTGGACCAGTCCTTTCCTGAACCTCCACTGTCTCCTTTTGAAAGCCTGGAATGACTTCTGTTTTTCTTTTGGAAGAGTCACCTGTGATGCTCAGTTAATACTGTGTAAAAATCTTCCATGACATTTAGATAGCCATCACTGGAAGGGGGAGGGTAACCACACTTCTCAAAGGGACATTTTCTGCTCTCAAAATAGAAGTCAAAAGCCACGGTTTTAGTTTTCTTTTTGGTGTAAACCACACCTCCGAGACCGTTGTTGCTATTAGCAGCCTGACTGACCTTCTAACTTGGTGGTATCTTAGTGACCTTCTATCTGAAGACTGTAGGAATCTTTGAAGGAATACTTTCGGTGGCCACACTTTTCAAACAGGTTTCCCCAACTAAACCACTGTTATCATGAATTAGGGAGCTAATGGAATTGTTTTATTTTTTTTTTTAAGGAGAACCTGCAAGATTTAAGTAGGTGGGCCACAGTAGAGAACCAAGAGGATGGAAATTGGGGTGGGGGTGTGGTGTGGTGTGGTGTGGTGTGGTGAGGTGTGGTGGGCTGGGATTGGCTTAGTGAACACTTGCAAGGTAACAACACTCTTGTTCAGAAAGAAAGGTTTTTACAGTCCTCCTAATGGCACACGAGCTGATCTGTGAATCAATCCAGGATCATAATTTACTTTTGGTTTATGGGATTTGTGAATTTTCGCATTTGTTTTAATTTGTAATTAAGTTTTCTCTACGAGGCACACCATATGCCACCATTAATTCTCTCTAGTTGATTTCTTAGGAGATACATGGGCGCATATTTTGATGTAATTTTGGAGGTCCTTTGAAAATCAGATGACTACGTAGTGAGCCATATGGGGCTTTGTTATTTAAAACACAAATTATAAAGCTAGAGAAAGCAAAATGGGGGGAAAAAACTCCTAACGGGGGCAAATTGGGGGGAGAACTGGTTTCAAGCGCTTAAACTGTCCACTTTGTTTTTTCCCCCCCTAATATTCTGAAATCTCTGAGGATCCCGCGATGTCTCTTACCTTCTGTGAGCGCACTCTATACCACAGGTGCACGGAGCAATCCTCCTGGCCACGCTTTCTGCCCGAGCTGCAGATTCTAGCATCTGCCTTCTGGGAATTCGGCTGGAGCCAGCGCCTTTCTTTGCACGCCCAGGCTTTGGCATTGAGCTCCGCTTTCTCCGCGCCCACGGCGGCTCGGCTTTCCCGCTCGTGCTTTCCCGGGGCTCCCCCTCCCCGGCCGCCCCGCGGTACGTGCAAGCTGCAGAGCGGGCAGCGGCCCGGGCGGCGAGCGCTAGGACCCAGCAGGACTCCGGGCCCGGGTGGGAGCCGAGCTGCCGACCCCGGGCAGGCGCCGGGCGCTGGAGCCGGGTGTTCCGGCCGCGGTCGGTGCAGCTCGGCTGGGAGACGGCGCGAGCCGGCGGCGGGGACCCCCGCGAGTCCAGCGCCGCCGCAGCCCCCCAATGCAGCCGCGAGAAGCGTCTGGGGGGCAGGCGATCGAAGGTAAGGAAAATGCGGCTCGCTGGCTGCCTAGCGAGCCTCTACCCGGGTTAGCATTGTCACCCCGAGCCTCGCTGCCCAGGCTGCCCATTTTGGGGGGCACCCTTGGCTTTTTATCTTAAGGTGTCCGCCCCCATCTGTGCTCCTAGTTTCGCATTGATTTATAGCATGCAGTCCAGAATGGGAAAGATCCAGGGATGGCGAGTTGGTTATTTTCATTAGTTTTTGTCTCAAAAGTAAGTTCATTTAAAAAAGAAAGAAAGAAAAGAAAGAAAAGTTTTTTCCCCCTGGAATTTGTAGATGGCTGGTTTTGCATTTTTATTTTAAAAAATCGCAGACAATGGATATTTATAAAAATTACCGAATAATTGATGTAATTCTGTTAATGACTTCGGAGGGAGGCGGCTTTGGAGGGTCCCTAGGCACGGCTAGTATTTTCAAGGAACTAACGTGTTAAATGTGGAGTTTGGCTGGGGCAGAGTTACAGCATCGCTGTCGTAACTGTTTTGCTATCAATTATAAACAGAGTGTCTATGGGCAGTTTAAACCTCTTTTGCAAATACCGGAGCTGCGTATCCCGGCGTGACATGGACAAACCAGAGTGTCCATTGAAGGAAGCAGGAGTGTTTCTGGTTTTGGAGAAAAACGTTGCTTTGAGGAGGAAAAAACCCAGATTCCTAGCCCGGGAGACTATTTTTCATGCTTTGTGTATAGTCTGGGAATGACATTTGGGAAAGGGGAACGCGGTCTTTCTTGGGAGCTTTTAATCGTGGGGGGTTATTAATTTATTTAATTTATTAGTTTCAATTGGTTGGGCTCCGGGAGCCTTCCGTCACCAGGTTGTGCTAGCGTTGGGACACATGATTGCGAAGGCGAAACTGCCAGCTCCAAAAGGACTGGACCGGGCTGGAGGAGACTCCCCGTGGCGCTGTTGTAGGCTGGGTGCTACTGGCTCATTGAGGAAGACGGGAACGGCTTTCCGAGCTGAGGAAGACATCAGTATTTCCCTTTTGTTCCCTGTTTCTTCATTGATCTCCAGCTTTGCCTTAGCCAGGGGGAGCAGCTCTGAGGGCGCAGAGAGCCCTGAAGACTGCACGAATGTCTGGAGCCCGCTCTAACTCTCCCACTGATTGGTCAGTCAGATGGGGACTTAGGAAAACAGTCACCCGAAACCTTCTTTTAAAACCTTGTCTTAATTTCAGATCTGCCTTCTTGTACATGGGTTCCTGCGTGGTTTCTTTTTCAATCTGGGTGCATCTGGCTCGCTCTGGGCGTCTTTATCTTTAATTTGGTGGTGTTGTTTCTATCCAGATAAAGTAGGCCATTTTGGTGACAAATTTCTTTGCAGATGTCAGCTTCTAGCTCACATTGATGGATGTGGGGCTTCACAATCCCGGCTCCATGGTTTCTCTTCGTAAGTTGTAGAATGTAAAGTTGCTCAACTTGGAATTATTTTTTCCTAATTTTTTTTTCATCTGAGCGTTTAAATAGCTACACCAGCAGATGGAAGCTTAACTGTATCATTACTTTGATAATTTAAGTGCCTTGTGAATTAGCATGTTTCTCGCACTAAATCTAAGTCTTTAGACAGTGAGAGGGAAAACAATGAGGGCCAAGCACTCATGATCAGCTTGCAGACTGTCGCAAGAAATTGTGGCGTCTGCTTTGAGCAGAATACATTCATATCCAAGGAAAGAGGGTGGGGAGGTCTTTTACCACAGAAGGCGGAATTAGAGATAAGGATGAATCGGGATCTCTATAAGACAGCCTGCTGCCTCTGGACATCTTCATTTGAGCCTTAAAGTACCTCATTAAAGAAGCGGGGTCCCAGAAGTTGTTAACCGTATAAACACTTTTCTGATTGGTTTAAATATTTAGACACAGGAAGTAGATGGTATCTAGTAACCCAGGAATGGAGACATGGTTGTCATAGAAACTGAGATGTGTAACCCCACCCCACCCCCACCACACATGCATTCACTACCATGACCACCACTTAAAAAAAAAAGCCCTGCATGTCATCACAGATGCTTGGAGAACTTGCTGGCTTCTGTTAGCTTTCTCACAACATCTGTTGAAACCTGAGACCATGCCTGTCAAACCAAGGTCATTTTACAACAACAACCCAGGGTGGGGGGGGGGACGCAACCCTCTGGATTTCATAACTGTATTTTTATTGAAAATAGTTCAGGGAAGAGCTGGAGAGCCAGGGTGAGCCTTCGTGCTTACTTAGCATTTTGCATCGTCTGAGTTGAGCAGGCGGAAGACTGCAAAGAATATATTCGAGCCATTAATTGTAGAACTGTGTGTCTGCTTCGAGTGTCTACCGTTAGAACAAAAGTCCTTTTTACAGACTTAAGAGACCAGTATGCTGCCTGTGGAGGAAGGGACGTTTGGCAAAGGCATAATGAAGTGTTTCCTCGTTTGCAAGATGTTTCCAGGTGGGCTCTGGGATTTTGGACAGGTTCTCTCAGGCTGCATGGTGCCCAGGGCAAAGGGCAGGGTTCCTGGTGGCTGAGCAGGGAGAGGAAATGCTCCTAAGTGGAGTGAGGACTGTTTCCAGACTGCAAACAAGACTGCCCAGTTGATTTAGAAGCATTTCCTCTCCTGTGAATGGAGATCCGTGCTTTCGGGTTTTTTTGTTTTTTGTTTTTTGGTTTTTTTTGAGGCTCTTTTGGGGGGGGGTGTCCCCCCATCTACTAGCAACCAAATCAGCTATATCTTATTCATTGTGAAGAATATCAAGGAGAGGACTTTAATCACTTCCCCCAGTGCCCTCTTTTCATTCATTTTGCTAAGCAGAAAATAGCCAAGCATTCCTCTCCTAAATGTTGACTTTGAAGTGCTTCAGTAAAACTTGTCAATATAACAATCAACACATTTGCTAGATTTTTTTGTGTGTGTGTGTGTCAGTGGCAATTTTTAAATTGTAAGGTTTTAAAAAAAATATCTATTACTAATTATGTATGTATCTGCATGTGGGTACGGGCACATACCAGAGGTCCTCGGAGCTAAAGTTACAGACTGTTGTGAGCCTTCTCATGTAGGCGCTGGGATCTGAATGTGGGCCCTTGGAAGAGACCTCTTTTTTTTTTTTTTTTTTTTTTTTTTTTTGGATTTTTGAGAATAGGGTTTCTCTGTGTAGTCCTGGCTGTCCTGGAACTCACTCTGTAGACCAAGCCTCGAACTCAGAAATCCGCCTGCCTCTACCTCCCAAGTGCTGGGATTACAGGCATGTGCCACCATGCCCGGCTGGAAGAGACCTCTTAACTACTGAGCCATCTCTCCGGACCCCTTTTTAAATATTTATTTATTTATTTATTTATTTGTTTATTTATTTATGGTTTTTCTTTTTTCAAGACATGATTCCTTCGTATAGCCCTGGCTGTCCTGGAACTCACTCTGTAGAGCAGGCTGGCCTCAAACTCAGAGAGATCCTCCTGCCTCTGTTTTCCAAGTGCTGGGATTAAAGGTGTGAATCACCCCCCCACCCTGCCAGATGCCTAAATTTCAAGTTCTTTACATTTGTTTTGAAATAACCTCTCTCCATACCTGGTATATTTAGCACTGTACTTTTTTTTTTTCTTAAGACGATTTTACAATTTATTTAAAATGCAGTTTGGTCCTTCTAAAAGAACATCACATCTCCCTTGTTTTCCTCAACTGATTGCCTCAAGGAGGGGGAGAGATGAAAGAGCTCCTACATGCGTTTTAATACTTCTTTAATACCCAATATCTATGGTGTAGCAAACAGCTGAGAGTCATGTAGTGTCCATGACCCGATTACGGGTGTAGTTCACGATCCCACATTATCGAATATTTGGTGCTCTGGGGGCCTCGATGGTAAAACTGGTCCCTCTCAGCGAAGGATTTCCTGTTGAGAAGTTATCTGCAAGCGAGGCAGACTGCCCTTGGCAGGAAACCTGACGGTTGCTTGTTTTTTACAAACTGAAGGAAGTGAGCGAGACTTGTTAGTTTCCAGAGTCTATCTTGACTCGCTCCAGCCTGCCCCAGAGTTTGCTCAGTTCAAAGAAGCTGACCATGAGTTGTACGGATGATCTGATGAGCTCGCTTCAGATCATTGGCGCTTCCGGGAATTTCTATTATGACTTTAGCATTAGAAGAATTAATTCATCCACTGTCAGGTACATCTCCGTTCACCAATACAAATGAGCATGGTGCTTGGTGAAATGCTACCTCATTCCCAGTTGTCAGAAAGTCACTGACAAGAGTCATTGAAGCTGGTATTGTTTTGATGGCAGTGCCAGGTTTTCAACAGTAGTTCCAGAATACCAACCAAATGCCAAAGGAGGGAAGAAGGGAAGGAGAGGGAGAGGGCAAGGGAGAGGGAGAGAGAGCACTGTCCTTCTTCCCTCTTTGTTTCTGAAGGGGAAAAATTCATAAAGAATGTGTATTAGGTATGTGCCAACCTTGCTGGTAGCAGGAAGCACAAGGTAGGTGTGGGTTTGTGAAAAGGCACCTGAGAGGGAAACATCACAACTTTGAAAGCATTTACTATTTGAAACAATTATTTCATTCACCTTTTTAACGTTAGATAATCATGTGTTTAATTGCTTCAAATTCTCAAATGTTGCATATTCTGGAGGGGTGGGAGGAAGGGCAAGCCTCTTTATAGGCTCTAAGTACCTAGGCCCCCCACAATAGAACCGGCTATCCGAATGGACCACATGGACCACACACACGTTTTCTTGGGCATCGTTTCTGTTTTATAGTTAGCACCAAGTAGAATCTTAAGCAAGATCCTGATATCTGAGTTGAATCAAAGAAGAATTAGCTACTCTAGAGGAACCAGGAACCCAGAGGAAGTGACCACTCTCCAGGCAGCACCCGGAGTTAGCCCCAGAACTCAGACCTCTGCCAACATAGTTGCAAACCCACTGCTTTTAAAATGCCCCAGATAGTCTCCTAAGGAAGCCAGAGGGAACTGCCTTCAGGGCCCTGGGCCAGCTCGGCTAAAAAGAACTTTTGCTTGGGCAATTTCACAGGCGCCTTGTTCTCAGGGAGGAGAGGAGGGGAAAGGTAGCGATTAGTTATGTCTCTCAACACATCCTGAGAAACTCCTGGGAACCCAGAGAAAGATCTGAACAGTCACTGCATGGAAAAGTCCCAGGATCATTATAATGAGAGAGGGGCAAAGTCTTTTTTAGGGGTGTAAAGATGCAGGCCCCTTCATACGTTCTAGGAATGGCATGTGAGCGTGACCAAGGCAGTCCACTGTCAACCTGCTGGGAGGCTTGGATTCAAGTCTCTGCCAGTGCGGTTCTGTCAGGTGTGTGTGTGTATAGATAACTCTCAGTTATCTCTTCTGCTACGAAAAAGTCCTGAAACAGTGTAGATTGTGTGTGGATTATGGTCCCCCTTGTGTTCCAGATATAACTGGTAGTGGGGACTTTTAGGTATGCTAGGCAAGGGGAATCCTCTTCCACCTTGCATTTATATTTTTTCTTTATTCTTTCTTTATTATTATATCATTATCCATGTGTGTGATGTAAGGGCAGCCATCTATGTGCAGGTCAGAGCGCAGGCTGACCCAAGTAGGATCTCATGCCAACTTTGGTACCTACTGAACCATCTCTCCAGTCTCACCTTGATTTCCACAAGTCCATGAGCTGAGACAGAGGTGCGGGGACGGCAGCAGAGACCCTGGCAAGCTGTAGGGAGTTGGAGTGTTCTAAGGGACACAGCCAATCTCTAGGCATTGATCCTCTGAGGTCGCACAGCTGGGGAGTCTAGAAGAAGAAAAGAACACATAGCTCCTACTCTCCCTTCTCCCATTGCCTGTATTGTGCTTGCCCCACCCCCCACTGTCTGCATGGGGCTGGAGATCATGGTTAAAATAGTCAGTGTTGGAGGAAGCCACAGAGCTTCCAACCATTTTTTAAAGAAAGCATTTCCTCTAAAAGATGAAACTAGTAGAGAGCACAAAATTGTCTGCTGCAGTAGTGGATGGAAATGATTGTGGGTAACTTTCAGTTATTGAATTGCACTGAATAAAGCTTTTCATGGGTAGGCTGTTTAAGGCCTCCTCCTGCCTCCTCCCACCTGCATTTCAAGGAAGGAGTATGTGGAGCCCTGGAAAACCAGCGGGACCTGCCAAGGCCATTCAGCAGGATAGAGCTACTCTGCTCTGGAGTGAGGCGCCACATCTCAGTGTTCTTGGGACTTGTTTTTGGTTTAGATTGCTTTGTTGCTTTGGGTTTTTCTTTGGATTTGGTTTTTTCGAGACAGAGACAGGATTTCTCTGTATAGCCCTGGCTGCCCTGGAACTCACTCTGTAGACCAGGCTGGCCTTGAACTCAGAAATCCACCTGCCTCTGCCTCCCAGAGTGCTGGGATTACAGGAGTGCGCCACCACCGCCTAGCTTGTCACTTTGGTTTTAAGACAGGGTCTCACATATCCTAGGATGGCCTGGAACATGCTATGTAGACCAAGATGACCTTGAACTCCTGATCTTCCTGCCTGGTGACAGGTGTGCACCCTCATGCTCACTCTGTGTGGTGAGGGGCTTGAACCCAGGTTTCTGTGCACAGGAGGCAAGCACTTTATCAAATGAACTACATACTCAAACTAAGGGCTTGGTTTTCTAATGGAAGGATGCCCACCATTGACCAGGCTGCTGCTGTGGTTGTCCCTGAAGGGCCTTTCTAAGTGTGGGCCAGTGTATGCCCAGTACAGAAGCAAAGCTCTGGGGTGAGCAAGCTCTGCTTGGGAGGGGGATTTTAGGGTGCCACTCAAGGTCGATGTTGGAAACCCAGAAAGATCTCTTTGTGCCTTGAAATGTTCTGATTTAACAAACTTAATAGTTGTATGGGGAACTACATGATGGTAGAAGCAGCACACGCCTTTAACCTCAGTACTTGGGAGGCAGAGACAGGTGGATCTCTGAGTTCAAGGTTACTTTGAACTCAGCTGGTCTATAGAGCTAGTTCTAGGACAGCTGGGGCTACACAGAGAAACTCAAAATAAAAATAAATAAGTAGTTGTATAGACTTTAAAATGAAATCCCCTAGATACTATTGATGAAGTTAATAACCATCTCTGAACTAAAACCATAGCGTCATTTCTTGGGACTATATTAGCATGTAGAACGGTCTCTCAAGAAACAACAGCTTTCTCTAGGCAACATTGGCCACAGATGAAATGGAGTCTTCCTGCTAGAAAAGTGAGAGCGGAGAATGGCGAAGGTTCTCAGTGATTCTGGAAAGAAATGGAATTTTACCTGTTGACTTTCACGCTCACATATGTGACCATAAGTGCTGGGCGGAGCCTCTTAGGTCCCTCGTTAGTGAGTTTTACTAAGTCATCTTCATCTTTTTGATCCGCTTTCAGCCATTCCCGAGCATATTTGCTTGCTTGGTAAACAAAGGATCCTGCCCACTACATAGGCTTTTCCTATGATAGTCTTCCCGGTCTGGTTGCTGGTGGGATTTCTAACCCTTAAACAGATTTCCTGACAATGTCCAGCTTTAGAAATAGGAACAGCTCAACAAGCTCGTGTGTGCGAATACAACAGCAGCTCTGTAATTGCTTTTTTATTTGATCGTTTTTCTGGGTATCCTACTGTGCTTGGGATGCTTGTGGCTGAATGGTTAGACCCCGAAATCGGAGAGATTCAGCAGTGTGTGTTCCTGGCTCTCAGGTTCTCTTGAACGGGTCTAATAAATAATCCACACTGGATGGAGTGTATTTTTGTGTCACGGGTGTGAGTTTGTGTATTTCACATATATGAAATCACTTCAAGAGATCGGTTGGGGAAGGTGCTAAAGATGTATGTAAATGTAGGGAAATGAATTAATCCACAAATTCAGAGAACATTAATTAGACACCTACTGCATACCCACCGACTGTGCCAAATCCCTTGAAAACAGTGTGCTACCTGCTTCGGAACCATACAAGTCTTTTAAGTGGAACTCTTTCAAAATGTGGCTCTCTTAAATTTTGTATTCTTATACCATCTTTGCAAGGACAGTTGAAGGTTATGTATTTTACCCGAGAGCTGATCCCAGGAAGGGGCAGTGAGTGAACTGTCCCTCTTTGGAACACTGGGCACATTGAAACTGTGTGGGAACTGGAATTCTCAGCCCCTGGCTCAGGACTCTCAGGGGTCTCACGTTTTAGCATTTGAAGTCCCCATGAGCTGACAGAGCAAGCATTGTCCCGAGAAGGTGTTTGGGTCTGGATATCTTTGAGAGATGGACACCTTTGTCATTTACTGTGATGTCAGGCACAAAGGAGACAAGGCTAGGGTCGTCTTAGCAGTTTTCATTGTTACCCTGTATTCGCCAGCTTCTTTTCCAGTTTTAACTATAGTTGTGCATGTGTGCATGCATAAGTGTGCACGCACATGTGTGAATATGTATGTGTATGCACGTGTGTGCATGCATGCATGCATGTGTGTGTGTGTGCATACATGTCTGTGTGTGTGAGTGCACATACATGCACACATGTGCTCATGATGACCAGATGTGTGCATCAGGTGTCTTCCTCCGTTGCTTTCTGCCTTATTTTTTGAAGCATGGTTCACTCACCAGACCTAGAGCTCTTGCTTTTTGTTTGTTTGTTTTTGTGTTTGTTTTTCAAGACAGGATTTTTCTTTGTAGCCCTGGCTGTCCTGGAACTCACTCTGTAAATCAGACTGGCCTTGAACTCAGAAATCCACCTGCCTCTGCCTCCCAAGTGCTGGGATTGAAGGCGTGTGCCACCACCGCCCGCTGAGCTCTTGCTTTTGACTAGACTGGCTGGCCAGCAAGTGCCAGGGATCCTCCTGCCTCTGCCTCCCAGTGTTCACATTACACGTGGACCAGCTGTTCATGAAGATGGAAAAAAATGAGGGGCTCATGTTTTACTTTACTGACTGAGCCACCACCCTAGCCTGGACAGGTGTTTTCTTAGTCACCTTGCGAGCTTACACATGAGTAAATGTCCCAGAGAGTGGGATTTTAATGTGCAGAATGGGACCGAGGGGTAGGGTGGACAGTTGAGTCATTTGGGTAGAAATCTCCAGGAAGGAAGTGCCAGTTTTCTGTCCCTTTCCATTCCTGTCTGCTTTCTGTCTCTCACATGCTCCCCATTTTCCAGGTTAGGAAACTTGAACGCTATCTCCCCCACAAGCATCTGTTTTATCCCCAAGGCTTCTGTTGTGGTCTCTCAGTTCCTCTTGTTTAACTGAGTTCTGTCTGGTGCCCCGCTCCATGAATCCCACGCGTGACCTCAGGGAGGCTCTGTCCTGATAGCCTTTTCTCTTTCTGTGCTCTCAGCGCCGTCCACCCCCAGACCAAGCACCAGGTCTGAGTTTCCATGCTAGACCTCCTTTTTCCGACTTATTTCCACTAACCCAGCTGGATGCGTCGAGGGAGTTACTTAACCTTAGACTCCAGTCTTGACTGCTGTTGCTTTAAGTAATGTGGGAATCCTAAAAGGATTATTGGAGAAGCTATATCCTAGAGTCCTTGAAAAGGACGTGTCACAGATCCCGGAGTGTAGGCAAAATTACTGAGCTATTCTTATTACTGTTTTGTTAATATTTTGACTGTCTCCCTAGCCTACTGAGTACCTGCCAAGGCTCCCTGATATCCACCTTATCAAACCTTCGATTCCTTCTGTAATCCCTGTCCTTGCAGCTCAGGGAAGGGCCTAGGATCTGCTTTACACAACACTGGTTTAGACACCAAACATCCCCACACTTACCGTGGCTTCTCAGACTCCACTGCCGTTGTGCCACCATGCCCTGGCCACGGCCTTTTGCGTTGTCCATGTTGCAGACTGTCATTTTAATCCACTTAAAACCCCTAAGTGTGTAGAACAGAGCAACTCCTGTCTTTTGTCTGGGCAACCTTCCTCCTGACACATCCCTGAGCGTCCAGAGGAAGTGTTGGTAGTTCCCGTGTTACGGCTTAGCTGTACCTGATAATTCCCATGGTGCCCCCATTCTCAATCCTGCTCCTCTATTTCTCTCAAAGGCAGAAGCAGCTCAGTGTCCCGAGGCTGAGTGACCTTGGCTCTCAGCCTTGAGTTCATCTAAAACTTGTCTGTGTGGTGTGTAAATACAGGTTCATTTTTAAGGCAACATATATGCATACCCACAAGTATAGTATACAATAGAACAGATAACTAAATATTGTATCTGCATACCTTATACATACATGTAAACATTGTGTGTCCACTTCCATCTGTGTCCACAGTTACATTGGTTTCTAGACAAGCTGTATCCCAGCTCTACAGCTGTGTTTCTTTCTGTGTTTTGGTTTGTGGACCAGTGTGTTATATACTTAATTGAATTATTAAACTTTTAATTGAATCACACATGAGAAGAAGATCACTGAACTCTAGCTTGATTTCCTAACGATTTATTTATTTATATTTATTTATTTATTTATTTTTGTTTTATGTGCATTGGTGTTTTGACTGATATACGCCTATGTGAGAGCATCAGAGGCCCTGGAACTGTAGTCAGTCAGTTGTGAGCCGCCATGTGGCTGCTGGGACTTGAACTCAGATCCTCTGGAAGAGCAGCCAGAGTTCTTAACCACTGAGCCATCTCTCCAGCCCACTTGTGTTTTTACATGAATATATCATAACAGCATCTAGACCACCAAACGGAACATTATCTACATCTAAAAAGTTTCTTTGTACCTTAAACCACTTTGTCCTGAGGATAATCACTTCCCTAATTGTGAGCCCCATTGGCTAGTTTTGTCTGTATGTGAAATTTATATAAAAATAATCTGGTCAATGAGATAGCTTACACGATGTCTTAGAACTTTATTGCTATAAAGAGACACCATGGCCACAGCAACTCTTATAAAGGAAAACATTTAACTGGGGCTGGCTTACAGTTTGGAGGCTTAGTCCGTTACCATCATGGCGGGAAGCATGGACGCACGCAGGCAGACCGGTGCTGGAAAGTTCTATATCCAGATCTTCAGGCTGCAGGAAGAGAGAGTGACACTGGCCATGATTTCAGCTTCTGAAACCAAAGCCCAGCCCCAGTGACACACTTCCTCCAACAAGGCCACACCTATTCTACAAGGGCACAGCTCCCAATAATGTCACTTCCTGTGAGCCACTGGAGGTCATTTTCATTCAAACCACCACAGCAGGTAAAGGTGCTTGCCACTAAACCTCACACTCCGAGTTCAAATCCCAGGACCTATATGGTGGAATGAGAAATCAACTCCTGCAAGCTGTCTGTGATCTACACACACATGCTGGTGCTTACAAACACACACAAAGTGAATACATAAAGCATAATAACTTAAAACTATACATTGTATTCTCTTTTGTATTTGTTTTTCCTACTTATCAATTTGTTTCAGAGAATTCACAGGACTGATTGTTACATGTGGCGATGCGTGCTCTTTTGTTGCTGTCTAATGTATATGGTTTTAGAAATGGCGCTGACATCAGCTCGTACAAGTGATTCTTAGTGAGCATGTGCTACATTTATGCCTGTAGGCTACTTGCTGTATCCAAGGTTATACATATGGTCAAAAAATGAAATTGATTTTGTGCATTAATAAGCTATCCAGAAATAATGTAAGTTTCTTAATTCTATCATGTATTGCAAATTCTTTTGAATTTTTATAGATGATCACATCATATCATATCACATGCAGATAACAACTGGGTTGCTTTCCAAGCCTTGCATCTGTGACTTCTTGTCTTTGCTTCACTAGCTAGCTGGATCCCAGCACAGTGGACTGAGGATGAGAAGTCTCTGTAGGTCCCCATGCCATGTTGGTGACCTTACTGAAGACGTACTCACTATGGTAATCAGAAGTACAGTATTGACAGGGTATGTTGTGGACTCCATTGTCCAGTGCAAAAGTTATTTTTATTTTCTCAGTTTTTATTTATTTCTTAACTCTTTGATAGATGTCAAGTTATTTTTCTGTACTCATTATGTTATATGTATATTTCCCTTTAATGTGATGATTTTCATTAGTTGATTCGTAAAGTATTAAATTAACTATTTTTCTGGAATAAGATTACTTTTGTAAATCTACATATATTGATGAGATTGATTTGATGATAATTCTTATGGTTTTTATGTCTGTGTTCAGGAGTCTAGTTCAGTTTTATAGTTCTCTTTTCTGAAACACGTTTTATTTTATGTCTATGAGTGTCTTGCCTGCATGTAAGTCTATGTATCCTGTGCATGCCTAGTGCTTTTAGAGGCCAGAAGAAGGCATTGGATCCCCTGGAACTGGAGTGACATGTGTTTGTGAGCTGCCATGTAGGTGCTAGGAATCGAACCTGTATCCTCTGAAAGAGCAGCCAGAGCTCTTACCTCATGAGCCTTCTCTCCAGGGCCCAGCTCTTCTTTCTTACCAAGTTTTGATATCACTGCTTTGTTTAGTTTTGTTTAAACCCTCTAGAATAAGACAGAGTCCTCTCTCCTGTTGTCAGGACTCAGTTTGCATAAGATTAAAAGGTTTCATTCCTCAGAGTATCTCTGGAGGATCCCCTTCCTAAAAGTGACTTGAGTCCATTCCCTCTATGTTAAGATTATTTCACCACACCCTTCTAGATTCCACTTTGACAATCATGACCATTGAGACCTTTTAGTTGGCATACAGAATAATTTATTAGACCGAGGTATGCTCACACGCGCGCATGTGTTTGTGTGTGTGCCTGTCTGTCTATGCATGTGTGTTTGTGCTGCCGTGTTTGCCTTGGTCCCCTCCTTCTATCCCCTCAGCCCATCCCTACTGGCCCCATTCTTCCTCTCTGCTTTCATATTTCTTATATTCTTAAATCTCAGTTTTGCTTATGGGAGAAACCACACGACTGTCTTTCTGAGTCTGGCTGTCTTCGCTTCACGTGATGGTGCGTTTAGTTTTGTCCACGTTCCTGCCGAGGACAGGATTTCATTCTCTGCAGCTGTACGAAGCTCCCTTGTATTCTTGTACCCCACTCCCTTCTGAGTATGGACATTTGAGGATGTAATGATTGTGTATCATGTTTGATAGTATTTTAAATATTTATGATATCACAATTTATTTTCCTTCCTAAAATACCACTTGTGTGTTCGCTTGCTTCTAAAATCCTCTGAGCACCTTGAGTCGTTTTCATGGTGTCTCTGTTTAGTTTTTCCCAGGGTCTTTATTCTTTTTAATCTTGGAGTTTGTTTGGTTATTTTTGTAACTTCCAAAGGTTAGTTCATTAATTTTGAATATTTTTAATATAAAAGCCCAATCTATCTATTAGATTCTAAGAACTAAATTAGCTTTCAGAAGTTTTAATAAGTTTAGTTCTAAATAGGTTCTAAGTTTTTTATTACTTCTTTTTCAATAAGTTACTAAAACGCTCTTTTTCTAAGTTTATGGAAGTCCTTCCATCTTTCCTTCCTTCCTTCCTTCCTTCCACCCTCCCTTCCTTCCTTTCTCCCTCCCTTCTTCCCTCCCTCCTTCTTTCCTTCCACCCTCCCTCCCTCCCTCCCTCCCTCCCTCCCTCCCTCCCTCCCTCCTTCTTTCCTTCCTTCCTTCCTATTTCTTTGAGATGGGTCTTTTTCGGTAGCCAGGGTGCTCTTGACCTGATAGCAGTCTCCCTGAGTCAGCTTCCCTAGGGCTGGGATTACAGACATAAATCAGGGGGTAGTGGTGTGTGTGTGTGTGTGTGTGTGTGTGTGTAGATGGGGTTTGAGTCTCAAATGCCAGGGCTTACATGTGGAGGTCAGAGGACAACTTTTTCAAAAGCTGGTTCTGTGCTTCCCCTGTGGAATCTGGGGCTTAAGCTCAAGTCATCCAGTTTGAACCACAAGCAATTTCATACACTCAGCCACCCTGCCGGCCCCCTGCTATGTATTTTTAAGTTATATTTTTAAGAAAATATTTATTTTTAATTCTGTGGATGTGTGTTTATATGTGAGTATGTGGATGTGTGTGAAGTGCACATGAAATCCAGAGGCATCTGCTCCCCGTAGCTAGAGTTACAGGTGGTCGTGGGTCACCTGAGCTGGGTGCTGGGAACCAAACTTGGATTCCCTGGGTGAGCAGCAAGGGCTCTGAATTGATGAGCCATCTCTCCAGACCCTTGTATTTCCTTTTTGTTATTGATTTTAACCACTGGATTTTGGGTGAAAATGTTGTGTCCTATTATGTTCTGGCCTCTGCTGCCGCCTGAGCAGTCATTGAAGTCTAACTAATTTCCATTTGTGTTGGATACGCTTCAAGAATACTTTACTAATTTTAAATACATTTTCTTCATCTGAGGCTGTGCAGTTTTAATATAAAGAACATTGATATGAAGGTTTGAATATTTTGTTTTATTTTTATTTAAGACAGGTTCTCACCTAGCCCAGATTGCTATAGAACAAAAGCTGGTCTTGAGTTCCTGGTCCTCCTCACATTTGCCTGCACTGGGATTATAGGCAGACCCCTCCATGGACAGCTGCAAAGTTCTTTTAACATATATTTTTACTTGGGGTTTCCAGAATTGTGAATTGATTCCCCCCCCCAACCCCATTGGTTCTAAAGATTCTCAGAATATTGTTCTTGTGGTACAGTGTTCTAAGTTGACCACTCCTGCTTTGGGCTAACATGTAGACGATCTATCCCGTATTTTTCATCCTCTTTAATCTTGGCGTTTATTTATTTTTTGCTATTTTTCTAACATACTAAGATTTCAGTTTAGTTCATTTATTTTGAAGGGTTTTTTTTTCTGATATGAAAGTGTAATCCATCAATTAGACTCCAAGTACAATCTATAATGTGTTCTGTGTCTTATCTAATCTTGCCTACAGATATTGAGCATTATTTAATTGAACACTTATTTTCTGTTTCGTGTCTGATCATCTTAAAGGGTGAAGCCTGTGCTCTGCCCTGGTCATTCATGGTTCTCTGTTTCCTCTGGCATGTTGTATTGTCTATTGTTTTGGCTTTAATATATTTTCCTGTCATTTTGCGTTGCTTTGGAGACTATCCACGCAAATTCTTTGAGTTAGAGTTGAATGTGAGTTTCTCTGGCAATAATATTTTCCTTTGCCTGGTTGCTGGGATCATTCTTGATATGTAAAATCCGAGTCCCACCCATTCGCTGTGAGGCCTATCCTGTAGTTACACACTTTTAGTACAGACCTTTCCCCTCCAACCTTGCTGTAGTGTTTATAACAGGCACTCGGCTGCTTCCTTTAGACTCCTCCTTAGCTCTATGTACCCTGCTCTGGTCTTTGGTGAGTGGATTGGTGGATGACACCAAGTTTATCCCGGCTGTGTCATGAAAATTGTTCAAAATTTTCCTGTTTGTTAAATGTCTTCAGGGTAAAAAAAAAAAAAAGATACACGTGTTCTCCTCGGAGTGTCTTATATTCTTGTTGGTTCACAGATACACTTCAAATTATTTGTGAGAAAATACTCTACAAAGTACGTTTTGGGTTATTTTCAGTGGAGTGACTGGCCAAGTGCTCATCCTTCCAGAAAAGAGAGTCTGGTCCTCTTTCTCTTGTGTTTCTGCTTCAGTGATATTAATATTCCTCCAGGCAGGAGATATCTTTGGCCTGCTAAAGACCATATATCCAGAAGCCAAAAAGAAAAAAACACAGGGCTGGAGCTGGAGCTTGGTTGATGGAGTTCTTGCTTGGACTCACAAAGCCTTGGGTTTGATTCCCAGCGCCTCAGAGACTGAGTGTAATGACACTGCCTGCGCTCCCAGCCACTGGAGATGGGGAGAGGACAGAGGCAGGAGGATCCCAAGCTTAAGGTCATCCTTGGCTACACAGTGAATTCAGAATGGGCTACGTAAGACCCTGTCTGGGGTGGGGGGGAGGAAGAGAGATAGCGAACACAGCAAGTATTTTCAAAGCCTCACTTCCGTGCACATATATTCAGTGGTATTTTAAGCCTGAACTTATATTTATTCTGGTAAAATTTGCTGCTTCAGCAAATGCAAAACAGTACAGAGAATCAAAACAATAGGAGTTCACTTCTTACAAATCTGAAAAGAAGACCTGGCTGGTAGATGCCTCTCTTTCATCGATGAGAGAAAGCACTTTGCTTTGTAAGGTATTACCACTTTCAGCCGTAGCTCCCAAGGTCACCATGCCAATTGGATCACATCAACATAAAGGGAAAAGAACCTGGTGACCCATGAATGACAACTAGCTTTTATCAGCCAGGCCTACATTGCAGTAAAGCCCATTTCCTCCCATTCTAAATAGCCATATTTAATAAGATGGCCACTCTCAGCTGCCAAGTGGGTTTCTGGGAAATGTAGTTCATTTGTTACCCAGGAAGAAGAGAAACAAATGATGTATCTTATTTCTTCCCCAAACTTCAGTTGTACTTGATTTCTTAGCTCTTTGAACCTGTATTCTGTCTAGTACCATTAAGTTTATAATATAGTACCATTAAGTTTATAATATTGTTGTCCTGAGTTAATGTTTGCACAATCAAAAGCACAAACTATGCTATATACCCTTTGAAGGCATGACTTCTGTGCTCTAGTTTCATATAGCCCAGGCTGGCCTTGAACTCTTTGTGAAGCTAAGGATGACCTTGATCTACTTACTGACTCTCTTGCCTGTCTGCTCCTTCCTCCAGTGTAGGGTTTATAGGTGTATACCACTATGCCTAGTCTGTATGGTGCTGGGGTGTAGACCTAGGTACCTATACATTCTCTGCCAACTGAGCTGTGTCCCACACCACTAAGTTTTGAACATGGTAAAAAACAAACCTTCTCCATGCTGGGGAAGAATCTTGTTCTCAGGAGATGCTTGCTAACATGTTTAAGCAATTGGAATTATGGTCTATAACTTATTACCTTATTCCTTCCAGTTTTTTTTTTTTTTTTGAGGCTTAAAATGGTTCAGAATAAGAAAGGGGGAGAAAGCTAACTCTTTGGGGTCTGGAGCGAGCTCTGTAGACCACAGAGGCACCACAGCGCAGTGTTGACACAAGCCCCTCTGTTTCCTACTGACTGCTACAAGACTTGGTCACTCAACTGCCAGCATTTGCAGAGGCCTCGGTATGCTGGCACTGTGGAGAGGCAGCAATGTCGAAACCCGCTGTGGTGAGCATTAGCTGAGGGAGTAGAGGTAGACACGCGGCTTCAAGTGTGGGAAAACCATAGCTGTTGACGTTGATGTCCTGTTGGTCAGACCCTGGGGTGTTTGTAGGAGATAAAAAAGTAGACTACAGAGAGGGTGTGGCAGATGGGCAAGGCTGGAACGCATGGGAGAAGCGGTCTCCCGTGTGTCTGAAATCCCAGCATCCTGTTGTGAGAAGGGAGGAGAGAGGGGAAATCTGCCTGAGCCTCACAAGCTGGTGAGCCTGAACTGTAGCTCGGCAGAACTAAGAGAGGCCCTGCCTCAGTGAGGTGCAAGGAGACAATCTGCCTCTGAGAGTGGTTCTCTGGCCTCCACACATGTGTGCACACAGTCCACACATGGACACACACACATACACACACATACACACGGACGGACAGACACACGGATACATGGACACACACGGACACACACACATGAACATGGACACATGGACACACACACACGTAAAAGAGCAAAAGAGCTAGGTACTGTTTCCATCTTTTAGGAACCCCGTACTTCCCTTTCCTTTTTGACGTTAGGCCCTGCCTTAAGTAGGCAGACCTACCTCCATCTTGCTTAAGCAGGCCAGAGTTTGGCAGATCCACAACCAAGGATCCCGCTCTGAAGGATTCCCCAGGGCTGCAGGACACCTCAGCTGGACTGGACCCTGGCTGCCCCCCTCGGTGACCCCCCCCCCCAGTTCAGCATTAATTCCTTCGTTGTTAGGCCCCCTGGTGCCGGGCTTCATTTTTATGTTCTGTTGCTTAGAAAACGACAGTGACATATGGACCGAAGTTAAATTGTTGGACTCATCTTCTGTTTTCTTTCCGCTGAGTGGTTTTCTTCCTCCAGTGCCATGTACTCTGGATGGGAAAGTCCCCCGACATTGCTGTAACTCTGATCTATTATCCACCTGCTAGGACGTAAACACCGTGCATGTGGCGAATCACTTTATATGCCAATAAAGCCTGTATTTTGGAAAAATGTTGGACTGTTTGTATCCAAAACATTGTTTGGAATCAAGTCCTCTAGAACAGGCAGATTAAGAATAGGAAGTGATATCCTGAATAGCATCATCAAATTTCCAGGAAAGGACAGACTGCAAAATACAAGATGTGGCGAGGCTACAAAGGCAGCAGCCACACTGCTGGTCTGATGGAGAATACCACGTCTCCTTTTACTCCGGTCCAGTCTAACCACCAAGAGTCACCGTAAAGGATGATCTGAGAGGCAGGGCTAGCCTTCCCAAAGGCTAGTACACCAGGCCTTTATAAAATAGGGGATACAATGTTATACAAAAGAGCAGAGTGTAACATTTTAAAATAAACCAGAGGAAGAAGAGGAGGCTTGTCATATAGAGCTTGTTAGTTTCTTCTCCACTCCAGAACGTCCAACACACACACACACACACACACACACACACACACACACACACACACAACCTGTCTTATTTACGAATTCTCAGGCATTAATGAAATGCAGGACTCAGGACCTGACAGACTGGTGTCACAGTGGGTTCCATCTGCTGACACAGGGAGGTGCTGAGTGTGTCTGCCCCAGTGAGCATTGGCTCTGTTCTCTCTTTAACGTCAAATCGCACAAAGGGCAGAGTCAAGAACTCATAGTTTTCATATGGCCACTGTGGTCTTTACGTGTGTGTTTTTAGCAGAGGGCTTCCTTTGGTTGGCCAGACATTTTGATTGTCTGTGGTGACTTTGGTCTGTGCCCACAGATGCAGTGAAGTCCTCACTGACACCTATTTTTGTCTGTCAGTACCTCTCATTTGCATGATGAACTTTGCTGGCCTAGCTCACCTTGGCTGTCAGTGTTGTCTAACCTTAGGCGATCTCCTTTGAAGGAGAAACAAAACAAAACTCGGTTTGGAGTCCTGGTATTTCACGAAGGCAGGCATCGAGGGACATCCGAAGGGAAGCTTAGGCTCTGGGCCTGTTTCCCCGTGGCTGGTGCGACTCTGTTAACCAATATCCATACTTCATATATCCAGAGGGTTAAAACATAAGGTGAACAATTGGCCTTTTGAAATACTTGCTGCGGTTAAATCCCAGGGGAGTGTGCTTTTCGGGGTGATATCATCCGGCTAAGATTGGATTCAGCGAAGGCTGCTGGTATGATTGGGCTCACTAAAAAAAAAAAACATTAAATGAATATTTGTAGTTGGTGACTTTAATGGTGTGCAAATGGCTTCTTGTACCCCAAGGAAGCAGTTTCGAAGGCTAAATGGATGGATTCAATAAAGGGGATGCCAGTGAAGAGAGAATTGGTGACTTAGAAGACGGAGCAGAAGGAAATAAAGCCCATGGCTGGAGTGTACTTCTGTGGGGCCCTGGATTCTGTCCTCGGTGCCAAAGTAATAATAAGATAACAATAAGAGCAATGCAAAGATAAGCATCGAAGATAAGCAAGATTTTAAAGACATAAAACATGGTAGGAATGCGCCATAGATATGTAACTGTATATTCAGCAAGAGAAAGAAAAGGAGACAGAAGAGGTGTGTGTGTGTGTGTGTTCAGGTTTTGTTGTTTCTGTTCTGTTCTGCTCTGCTGTTTTGAGGCAAGGTCTCCCACTGTGCCCTGGCTGGCCCAGAATTCTCTGTGTACAACAAACTGGACTGAATTCTCAGGGGTCTACTCAACTCTGCCTCCCGAATGCTGGGGTTAAATGCACGTGCCTCCATGCCCAGCTTCAAGTTTCCATAACCGCTATTCAATTACCGTAGGTGTATGTGTGCGTAGGGAGGGGCACATGCTGTGACTTGTGTGTGGAGGTCAGAGGGCAACTTATGAGATTTGGCTCTCTTCTTAGACCATGTGGGCCCTTGGGATTGAACTGAAGTTCAGACTTGGCAACATGAAACTATACACACACACACACACACACACACCAGCATAGTACAATTCTGAAAACAAAGGTCCTAGAGTTAGGACCGTCAACCATTTGCCTTAAGGGAGCCGTGGTGAGACTGACAGCTGACTGTTTTAGTGGAAACAATACAGATCAGGTGGAAGTGGGACTTCTGTGTGTAACTGCTGAAGGAAAACAACTGTTTAGCAGGTTCTGCACCTAAGACTCTTCAAGAAGGAAAAATCAGTGACTTTAAAGGGTGACTGGACTAACTGCACTAAAGACACACTCATTCAAGGGTACCTGTTGGATAGAAGTAATGCTGCTCCAGATGAATGCTTAGATACGCAGGACACAGGGAAGAGCCACAGAAACAACAATTAGTTAAATGTAAGTAAATATTGACTACATAAATAATGGTAATTGAGCCCCGTGGAGCTTAAAATAGACAGAGAATAAGACAAATGGCCAAGGAAGAGTGTACGCAAAGAAGTTAATGAAGTGAAGTTGTCCCGAGTTCCTTGTGATAAAGGACTAATTTGTATTAGCCATGGCTAAGTTAAGGGTGCAGATTTTAAACTCTGGGTAATCATTAAAAGAATGATGAACAAATGTATAAACAATAAGCCGAGGGAGATAAAATAGAATAATGAAGAATAATTAGATAATTCAAAAGGGAACGGGAATGGAGTAGGTGATAAAAATCTTAAAAAGGTTATATCCAAAACCAAATGTGCCAGAGATTATATTAAGTAGACCAAATGGAAAGGCAGGAGCTTATTGATTTGGACTTAAATTGGTACTCTGAATCTTGTGACTTATGGAGATGGAGAGGGCCCAGTATAAAGTATATGGTATCATGCATCCCATAGAATGAACCAAAAGACAGTCTATAGAGCTATATGATATAAAATAAAATGGGGTCCTGGTTACAGTACCTGTGGAGATAAAGATGTCTATAATAAAAGGATCCGACTCACTTCTTAAATGTGCACACACATTGAGCTCTAAGACCTACAGGGATAATTAGAGGTATCCATAGAGTTAGCAGTTTTAACATATCTCTCTTGTTGGCTGATGTAATCAACAATAAAAAGCAGTATAGGATAGGCAGAGCTTGAGCAAAGCTAATTAGCAAATATCATCTAATTATAGCATCTTACAATAAATAAATGCACACATTTGCTTCAGTGCACATAGGATATTTACTAGCATCTTTCACATGCTGAGTCATAAGGCAGTTCTTACGTTTCAGAGGGTTGGAATTATAGACTGTCTCCTGACCCCCTCTAACAGCTAGCAGTCTGTAACAGTTAATGGGGGAAAATATTCCTGTATGTTCTGAAATATAGGGGAGGCTGGAGTGATTGGTGCCTCAGAGGCTAAGGACAGGGGCTGCTCTTGCAGAGGACCTATGTTCAGTTCCCAGCACCCACACCAGGGAGCTGACAGAGGCCTGGAACTCCACTTCCAGAGATCTCCATGCCCTCTCTGCAGAGACCTTTACACACGTGGCATATGTAAACTCACACAGGCACACACATGTAGACATAAATAAATGTTTCTATAGAAAGAAATGTAAGGATCTCATGTCAAAGAAGAAATGGCAGTGATTGGAAGATGCTCATCTGCTTGATACACTGGAAAATAGGACATCAAAATCTGGGAGGCAGAGGCAGGCGGATTTCTGAGTTCGAGGCCAGCCTGGTCTACAGAGTGAGTTCCAGGACAGCCAGGGCTTCACAGAGAAACCCTGTCTCGAAAAAAACCAAACAAACAAAAAAACCAAAAAGAGAATAAAAAAAAGATCTGTGGAGTATAGCCTTAAAAAAGTGTAGGACTGGGTTAAAATCTTTGAAATGGGTGGGTGGCCGCATCCCACCACTGGGGGTATGCCTATCTACTGAAGGTGGTTTCTATAGGTTCTATCTCCCCCTTTGTGCATTTTGACAAAAGTCATCTCCTTTGGGTCCTGGTGGGCCTTTCATTTCCCTGGTGTCTGGGACCCTCCAGTGCCTATCTCCAGTTCCTCATCCTCTCCCACCCCCGCCCAGTTACATGTTCTTATTCAATTTCCTGACTCTCACCTCTACCTCTCTCATATCCCCTCCAGTACCTGATACTGCCCCCTTATTTCCTCCCCCTCTTCTCTCCCTTCCAGGTCCCCCTCCCTCTACATCCCTCAATCATCCTGTTCCCCCTGTCAATGAAGGGCTGAAGCATCCACACCCTGTTTTTCCTTCCTACTAATCCCTATATGGTCTGTGGGTTGTATCATGGGCATTGTGAAGTTTTGGGCTAATATCTACTTATCAGTGAGCACATACCACTTCTTTTTTGACCAGGTTGCCTCACTCCTGATCATATCTTCTAGTTCCATTCATTTGCCTGTGAATTTCATGAAATCATTGTTTTTAATTGTTGAGTAGTACTTCATTCTGCAAATGTACCACATTTTCCGTATCCATTCTTCTGTTGAGGGACATCTGGGTTGTTTTCAGCATCTGGCATTTATAAATAAGGCTGAACATAGTAGAGCATGTGTCTTTGTTATATGTTGAAACTTTTTTTTTTTTTTTTGGTATATGCCCAGTAGTGGTATAGCTGGGTCTTTAGGTAGAACTATTTCTAAGTTCCTCAGGAACTGCTAGAATGATTTGCAAAGTGGTTGTACCAGTCTGTAGTCCCAATAGGAAGGGAAGAGTGTTCCTCTTTCTCCATATCCTCGTCAACATCTGCTGTTGCCTGAGTTTTTTTATCTTAGCCATTCTGATTGGTGTGAGGTGGAATCTTGGGGTTGTTTTGATTTGCATTTCCCTGATGACTAAGGATGTTGAACATTTCTTTAAGTGCTTCTCAGCCCTTCCTGTTCAAAGGAAGAACAGGGGGGAAAAATGAAGCAGAGGCTGAAGGAAGGGCCATCTAGGGACTGCCCCACCTGGGATCCATCTTGCCTGAAGACACCAGCTCCAACACTGTTGTCTTTGCCAAGAGGCGCTTGCTGACAGGAACCTGGGAGGTCCAGCCAACCACTGACCAATGCAGATGTGGATGCTTGTCACCAACCATTAGACTGAGCTCAGGGACCCCAGTGGGGGAGCTGGCGGAAGGACATTAGGAGTGGAGGGGGATTGCAACATTATAGGAAGAACATTGGCTGGCCTGACCACCCGGTGTTCCCAGAGACTAGACCACCAACCAAGGAGTGTCCGGGGAGGGATCCATGACTCCAGATATGTATGTAGCAGGAGATGACCGTGGCTGACAGCAGTGGGAGGGGAGGCGCTTGGTCCTGTGGAGGTTTGATGCCCCAGTGTAAGGGAATGCTGGAGTAGTGGGGTTGGAGAGGTGGGTGTCTGGAAGAGCACCCTCATGGAGGCAAAGGGGAGGGAGGAGAGGGCAGATGTTTGATGGGCATTTTGTGGAGGGGTAACTGGGAAGTGGGATATCATTTGAGATGTATGTGAATGGAATGATTAATATATAAAATAGAAATAAAATAAGAAAGTGTATACCTTCAACTACATATATTAGAAAGGGAGAAATATAGAGCCAACATTTTCACAAGTAAGCTGGGGGCTGGGGGCATGTCTCAGAGTCATGACACTTGCCTGATTATTTTCAACCAGTGATTTAAAAGTACCATAAAAGAATATTAATTGAGTTTTAAAAACACATTAAAAAGGAAAGGAGGAAACAAAGGCAAGAAATCTAGTGTGATAAAGCAAGCACCAGAACCAAAGAGCTAATAAAAACCAGTAAACCCTGCTGATACCAGTGAAGCCAGAGCACTAGGAACTGATGTGCAACTAGATTGGAACGACAGAAAGGGAACATCATGAATAACCCATAGTAATATATTTAAAATTTCAGAAGTAATTGACAAATTTTTTAAATGTTACTTATCCAAACTTGTATAAGAAAAATAACAGTCTGAGTGGTTCCATATCTACTCATATGAATATGTAATTAAAAACTTTCCCATAAGGAAAACTTCAGAGCCAGATGGTTTTACTGTTGAATTCACTAAATATTTAAGGAAAAAATAACACATATTTTCCACCAACTCTTCCAGAGAATAGAAAAAGCAGGAATACTCCCAACTTGTTTTAAGAAGCCAACCAAATTTTGACTCTTAAGAACCTGACAAAAACATTGTAAGACAAGGAAATTCCAGGTCAGCTTTATTTCTATATATCAGTTTAAAAATCTGAATTAGAAGGTGCTAGAGAACAGCTTGGCAGTTAAGAGCACTTAGTTCTCTTGTAGAGGACTGGTTCCCAGCACCCACATCAGGCAGGTCACAAGCACCTGGCATTCCAGTTCCGGGTGATCTGACGCCCCCTCCTGGCCTGCAATGGCATCTGTACTCACATAAACTCACAGAGGCATACACACATATATATTTAAAAAATCAATTTTAGCTGGGCAGTGGTGGCACACACTTTTAATCCCAACACTCAAGAGGCCGAGGCAGGCAGTTTGAGTTTGAGGCTAGCCTGGTCTACAGAGAGAGTTCCAGGATACATAGCTCTACATAGACCTGGTCTCAAAAATTTTTTGTTATTAAAAGAACTAAATTAAAAACAAAACCCACCCCAACCCCAAGTAGAATGCTAGCCTTGTAAAAACAGAAATAGCATGCTACACTAAGACCAGTTGACTGTCTATTGGAAATGCAAGCCAAGCATAGTTATTTGACTAAGTCCATGTAACTAAAAACATTAATAGAATGAAAGAAATCTTACGATCATCTCAGTAGTTACAGAAAATACAGGTGACATAGTCCCACATTATTCCTATTCATTAAAAAAAGAAAACGTCTTAGCAGCTACTAATAAGCTTTTTACGGTTAGAAAAAAAATCTACAGAGACGTCTTGTGTTGTTAAAAGGTTGGACACATCATCCTTAGTTGGTGACATGTTAAAGCTTGGCATCAGAGAGGCAACAGATAAGCTTTCTCACCACTTCTAGAAAGAAGGAAGAGAGAAGGAAGAGATTTAAAAGCTTTGGGATCAGAAATAAATGTATAAAATGGGAGTGGCTGTGAGATTAAATTATTGAATATAAAGAAAGTGCAAAAGAAACTTAGTAAGTTGTTGGGACTGAGAGTGAGTTAGGATACTTCTAGTTTCACTGTAAACATGGACACACGTGAATGGCAGTTTGACTTCTCATTAATTAATAGACAATGAGTTTACATTGGAGTAAGAATGATCAAATACCTAAGGATAAAGCTAAGATACAAAGACCTGTCTATTAAAGGCCCTTTGCTATTATTGAAATTAATTAACGGTCCCAAGAAATGACAGGGTACAGTCTGCTCGTGATATGGAAGGCACACATTCTAAAAGATGTCACTTAATCTTACCTGACGTACAGATCCGGTAATATATGATATATATATATAATTTTATATATGAAAATATATGATAATCCTGAAATTTACATGGAAATACAAACTCCAAGAATAGACCAGATATTCTTGAAATAGAATAATAATAATAAAAGGGTTATTTTCACAGATATTCAGATCTGTCATTATGCTGGAGTGACTTGGGGAAGATAAGATCAGGGACAATCTGGACAATAGACCAATCAGATGAAGAATCGCAGGAACACATGGGCACTCAGGACACAGTAAGATGACAAACACGGTACCAGAGGAGAGAGGGATGAGACAGGCTTTTATCTCTTTTTAAAGATTTACTGACTTTTATTTATACGCCTGTGTGAGACGTGTCCACCTTGTGCATGGACATGTCCCTAGAGGCCAAGAGGGCATCAGGTCCTTAGGAACTGGAGTTGTAGGTGGTTGTAGGCTGCCACGGGGGTGCTGGGTATGGGTCTTCTGCAAGAATGCTAAGTGCTCTTAAAGATGGGCTGCCATCTTTCCAGCCCAGTTTCTTTTGAAGAGACAACTGTATGAAAATGGTTATTAGTATAGAAAAATAATAAATCTTGACCAGACCCAGACCCATCCAAGGTAAAAATTCCATATCTAAAAATGAGATGAGAAAACTTCCAGAAGGCGATCTAAGACAATGGTCTCATAATTTTGGTTCAAAAAGAATTTACAGGATCCAGTAAAGCCCAAGAAAAGGAAAAGTTAGATAAAATTGAATTGATAACCCTGAAAATTTTAGTCCATGGAAACACAGTCAAGACAGCAAAAGAAAAATTAGCATTAGCTATAGTGTATATATATAAAAAAAAAAAAAGACTAAATACCCAGTAGAAAGATGGGGAGCTAGGGGCTGAAGACGTGACTTGGCGGTTATGGGCATTTGATGCTCTTGCGGAGGACGAGGCTGGGTTTCCATCACCTACATGTCAGGATATGGTACCCCCTTCTGGCCTCTGTGGGCACAGCACTCACAAGGTACACATACACGAAGGCAAAATACTTACACAGAAAGTAAAAATAAGTTAGTCTTTCCTTAAAATGTGCGAGTGGATTTTACAGGGGCTTTACACACATACACACAAGGCTGGAAAAGTTCAATCAACACAGGCAAAGCTTGTGTGTATAAATCTGCAGGGAAATGTGACTAAGTACTCACATGCAGTGGGCCCCCATGTTGCCCACAGTCACTTCAGGCACCGAGTTGGTAAGGACTTCAGGAAGCAAGAATCCCTACACACTAGGGGTAAACATGGGCGTTGGTGCCACCACTGTAGAACTGCTATGTCTGAGCCATTCAGTCCTGGCACAGACGCATGTGTGCACAGTTTTTTATGGTATAGTTATATAGATGAAACTGATACGCTGATAAAAACAGTCTCTTACCTATGTAACCCATATGGGCTCAGTGTGTGAAGGAAGACCTCTCCCGTAAATACATCACATATGAAACTACAGCCTGGAGGCAGCGTGCTTGCTTAGACTCTGAGGACAGGGCCGACTGTAAAAGGTAAGGTAGTGTTTGGGAGAACATAGAAGAGAATGAGCAGGGCCTCAGGGTGCTGGCCGAGCTCCCTGACTTTTGTCTTGGGCGATCACATGGGTGGCATTGGTTTTGCAAAGGGTCATTAAGCTGAGCTTTTCTGTCTTGGGTGTTTTTCTGTGTGTTATAAATAGCTCACAAAGGAAACATTTTAAAAATAAAAAAATAACACAACCTGAAGTCCATTTTTAAGAGTTTTAATCAATCTAAAATTGTCCATTGATTTTTTTTTTTCTTTTGAGATTTCGCACCTTTCCGCCTTCTTTTGGATTCACACTCTGTTCATAGTATGAGACAATTTTCACTGATTGTTAATACGATATTATGGGTCGTTTTTTTTTTTTTTAACCAGCATTATACTTTTTGGCTTGTTTATGTATAAACTCTTCCGAGTCAGTCCCTCCTCCTTCCCCTCCTCTTCCCTGCCCCTCTTTCCCTCCTTCACCCCGTTTCCCCCTTTCTTCCTGATTTCTGGTGCCTTTGATTGACTCTGACTCTCTGTTCACCTAGCTTTTATCCAGCTCTCATGCCTGACTGCCGCCTTCTCCAGCTCTGGTTTGATCTGGTTCCTCTCTCTTTTCACCTTTCTCTCGCGTTTTTGCTGTTTACTGGACCCCATTTCTTTGTTTTCTTTCGGGTTGCTGCTTTGGGTGGCACATGCTCACTATTCGTTCCCTAAGAGCTCAGGTTTAGAAATGGTTTGCCCCACAGAGATTCATGGGCTAGAAGGTTGGTCCCCAGTGTGAACAGCAATTGAGGTGGGCCAACCCTTCACAGGTCTAGTAGGACATGTCTATGTTATATGGGGCATTGCCAGTGATTAATGTCAATGCCCAGGGAGTGAATTAGGTCTCACAAGATCTGGCTGTCATAAAGCAAGGCCACTTCATGCTTGGTGTCTTCTGCACTTGGACAGTTCCCTTCTGTTTCTCTGGCATGTAGCACTGGAGTCAGCTCTTACTATATGGCCAGCGCCATGTTGTTTGGCCTTCCTCATTAGCGAAAATCATGAGCCAAATGTATCTCTTTATACAATATGCAGTCTCAAGTTGTTTGCTATATTTTAGCATGAAACAGACCAAGATCTTAATCGTAGGAACTAAAGTTTCCAAGAATCTCTGAAGATATCTTTAATCTCTGTATTACTTACTTCTCTGTTATGGTAATAAAGTACCATGACCAAAAGCAACTTAAGGAAGAAAGGAGTTTATTTTGGCTTACAGTTCCAGGGAACAAAGTCCATCATGGTGGGGAAAAAATGTGTGTCAGCACAAGCAGGAAGCTGGCTGATCACATTTCACTCGGGAAGCAGAGATTGATGGGAATGGCAGTATCTTTAGGCTCGATGCCCAAAACGCCCAGAAGAGTGTGTTTTCTTTCTCTTGTCCCAAGACAAAGGTGGGATGTTTGCAGTCTTGTCTCAGAGTGTTCTTGTGTTTTTTCTTGTGACCTGGAGCTAAATGTCAGCTTTCCATACCTACAAGTTCGCCTCTCCTGCCTCAAGACTGTGTTAGGAAACTGATGGCTCAGGGTGTGATAGGTTGGGAATTGAAGATACAGAATGGATTGGTATTAATGGTAATGACAGGAGGCTGAAAACTCTCCTGGTTATTTTGTTTTGTTTTTATTGATCGATTTGACACAAGTTAGAATTATCTGGAAAGCGGAACCTTAATTAAGAAAATACTTCTTTTAGTTTTGTTGCTACTTTGTTTCCAACCCAATTCCCCGGTAAAAAACTCAATCAGTAACAAAACAAGCTAGAAGCCTAGATTGGGCAGATCTCCCACTACACTGTTCTATTTCCCTCTATATCATCCCATAGAACTTGCAGATTCTCCAGGCTAAGTACTTCTCTCTCTGCTGCCTCTCCTTCAATCCCTTGCAACTCCTCTCTCTCCTGTTCATCCCCCGAGGCTCCTCCCCTAAACTCTCAGCTCCTCCCCTTCTTCCTGCCCAATCATTGGCTCAAGCCTTTATTTGAAAAGTTAAGGTGGGCAGAAGGTTCACAAAGCAACTCCTCATCTGCAGCCCCTCCTGAGGAGTGGAATTAGCATCAAAATACAAGCCTGGCGCTATCCACTACTTGCCTGTAGGACATTTACTAGATTGCTAATTGATAAGAGTCCTGTGGAGAGTATACAGAGCCCTGAGTGGATGTGTACCATTGGCTGGAGCACAGCCAGGCCAAATACCCCAATGCCTCAGACCCTTGGGAATGGTAGGGCCTTCTCCTGGTCTGAGGACAGATGTCATGAGTGTGCAGAAAGTATCAACCATAGGCTCCTCCTCCTGGATGACTACAGCCTGAGACTGCACCCCTATAGACATCCCTATTCAGATGAGCTATGACCTAGCTCCTCCTTCAGCAGTATGTGGTAAACCTACCACCTACGCTGAGTTTCTGGACTGCTAATGTGTCTCCATCGAAGCACACATCCTACCCACCCCCCAGCTTTTCTGTATATATGTCTGTCATTTCTTTATTCCCTGTCACTTCAGTCAGTTCAGTCCCAACACCACACAGCTGGTGGCACAGCCTACCGAGGATGGGTCGACACCTCTGGGTAGGTGGTCTGAAACAGAAACTTAAGGGTTCTTTGCAAAGTTGGTTGGATGGTGTTTTGCTGGGGCAAACACATGAAGGAACATTTCGCTGAAGCAGACACAGATGAAAAGATATTCTGCTAAAGCAAGCATGTAAAAGGACACGTGATGAAGGATTCTTGGCTAACAACACACACGTATTGCTTCACCTTACACTGTGTAGTTGAGCTGCATTTGTCGGCACTCCATAGAGAGAAACGCATCAAAAAAGTTCTGGTGGTGTGTTGCAATTTCTTGCTGCTTCTGCGGACTCGGCTGATTGACAGAATGATGTCAGCTGAGACGGATGCACGTGCTGAGGCAAGACCCGTGGAGGGCACTTGCTGTTTGGAGAGAATATAAATAGGACTCGATAGGCGGAGCTTGGCTTGCTGGCTATGCAACAATTCGTGGGTCTTCTCTGAGCCTCCTGATCTTCGCTTCCCTGAAAGAGGCACAGCTGAGAACGTCTCACCACAGTCCTCCTGGGTCCCTCCTGTTGACTCAAGCCAAGGCTGAGGCCCAGCTGCCTCTGCTAGGCCGTGCCACTGCTGCTACTGATTTGTGTTTGCTATCCCTACTCTACTGCTGGTGTATTTTTGAAGTGTTTGCCAGTGGATCCAGCTGCGGCTGCCAACCTGTGAACTGAACTGCTGATTTCCAGACAACACAGATGGGAGTTGATCCAAAGAACCTTTCTAGACACCCCCTCCCATTCTTTCTTTTCCGTGATCTCCCGTGGGTGATGGTCAAAAAGGGAGGTTAAGAACCATCATTAAAAATAAGTTGGTTTTTTTTTTGTTTTTTAAATTAAAGTTACAGTGGTCCAGCACAGGAAGAGAAAGCAGGCTGAGCGGGCCAGGGGCCTCACGCCAGTAAGCAGCATCCCTTTATGGCGTCTGCTTTAGTTCTTGCCTTGACAATGGACTTATAATGAAAATATAAGGTGAAACGCACTCTTTCCTCCCCACATTGTTTTAGTCGTGGTCTTTATCACAGCAAGAGAAATATAACTAATGCAGAGGCAGTATTCAGCTTCTTTGTGCCTGAGAGGGGAAAACAGGAATTGAGAGGACTCTAAATGGAATAGCAAAACCAAGTAAAACTGTATGATACACGCCCCACACTCCGTGGTGGAGACCCTGGAGGTACTTAGCCTCAAGTGTCACAGCCCTGGAAGCCACACCCAAGGACTCCAGTTGCCCTATTCTGAACAAGTTTGGGAAAGGCTGGAAGGAATGTCTTGTTCTCTGAGAACCATGAAAGCCTAAATAGATTCCTGTGACCCTGCAAAGATGGGAAGTCCTTAAAAAAATAGTTGAAGTGAAATTTCTGTTAAGCGAGGACTGAGGACCCAGATTGAATTTGATGTAGAAGGAGCAAAGTTGGGCCCCCTGCTCCCAACTTTGACGGATTCTGGAGCAACCAAGTCACCAGTAGAATAAGTCACAGCAAGATTCACACGGAACACTCTTAGGGGAGAACTAGCTTGGTTCTGGGCAGTGGTCCAGATGTTGGTATAGAATCATAGTTGGGGTAATGGACAACAGTCTAGAAAGCACCTGTTTCTTTCTCTTGCCTGAACTGAGATCGACATGTCTCTTGGGGGTGCGGTGGAAGTTAAGAAAGTAGAATCCATATTCCGGAGTATTGTGAGATCCTTAGCACTTGAGCTATCTCGAAGGCCTGCTTAGTTTGATCGAGATTCCTGCACTGAGGTTTCCCTTGGGCACAGAAGCAGTTTGGTTTAGAGACACTTAACATGTAGCCTTATGAAGGTTTACAATATACCAGGCAGACGACCAAAGTCATTTCTCTTTGGCCTCTCTGTTAGAAACTCATTTTGTTTACCCGTGATTCAGGTGAGGATGTTGTGATTAAAGAAGAAATTCTGAGCCTACTAGAAGTCCTGGGCGACTTGTTTCTCGAAAAAACAAAAACTTGAGAGTAGATTTCCTCCTATTACTGATTTTTCTAGACTCCTTTGGAAAAACACCCCTTTGCTGTTTGGAAAGATGGGCGTCTTCTGGATGATTTCAGGCTCAAATTCTGGCTTTGGTTTTACAGAAGCATCCCTCATTCCTCGGATCCTTGATTTTTTTTCTTCAAAATACAGATAGCATATCTTAGATTGGGGGAATAACTGAAAGAAAACGTGCTTATTTCTGTATGCTTACTGAGTTGAATATTGTTGAGTGTGTACACTGTAGCAGTGAGACCTGTAGTCGGGGTTCCTACTGCCGTTTGGTCAAAGAGAGAAGGAAACCGTGAAGAGCTTGGCAAATATGCAAGTTTTGTCCATTTTAACCATGACAACCCAGGATGCAGCAGCCATGCGTTGTTAGATGGCAATGAAAGAGAATAGTGAGGGCACATTAGCTAAAACCCCAAAAGGCTCCTCTGGATCTAAGGGCTCAGCTGGAGAACATGTGATATGCAAAGTGCTGGTGAAGCAAAGGCCTCTGTGAGGGCTAGCCTAGGACCGAGACACCCTTTGCACATGGCAAGAGGGACGCCGTGTGAACTTCCTCCCAGGGCTTGGATGGAGAGTCATGGAACTTGAAAGTCATCACTCACAAGCGGTGTCTACAGTTATAAAGCTGGGTAAGATCATCCAGAAAGATGGGGTAGGGGAAAGAGAAGGGTCTCTAGTGCCTGGAGCACTAATATTTACCAGCCTGGACCAAGCACTAACTGGCACAGACAAAGACGTTCTCTCTGAAGTCCAAAGAGATTTGGGCTCAGAATAGAATACAGCTGATGAGAAGATTCCCATTGACTGGCCAGAGCTGTGTGCACAGTAGATACGCAATAAGTATTAATTAGCCTCTCCTTTAATGGAAATAACATAATTTATTCCTTATAGAGCTTTTGAACTTTTCATCTCTGTGTAAATTCAGTGTGTGCTAATACCCTCCCCCATTATGTCTTTCAAGATTGAAATATAGAGCCCTTGAAGAGTGGGGCGGGTCCCCCTTCTTTGAAGGCTACCATCACCGGCTTGCATGTCCGCCATGGAAAGATTTCTCCTTTTCCTTTGTAAGTTCACGTGATTTAATTTGCCTGAGTAACCTGCGGTCAGGTTTTTGTAGCATCCTGACATCTAACTGAGTAATGAACGCTTTAAGCTTTTAGGAACCATTTCAGGTTTTTAATCCATCACCGTTGTGATTGCACATATGAATTATGAAGGAGTTATTTTGGTAGTTGGATTTCCCCCTTATATTTGTTCCTCATGAATTCAGAGCCCAAAGAAGGAGGAACTGGAAGCTGTTCTCAGGCCTTGGGAAGACATTTCAAGATGACCCAGAGTCATCTCTGCCTAATTTCCACGAGTGTGGATGTTTGATGTTAATAGTGAAATGTTTTTCTTTAGCTACCTACAATTTAACTAGAAATTATCCATGCTCCAAACCTCTGATATGAATTAATGGGAACCGCTTAAGGTGGGTGACCTCCTGAAGGAATTTGTGTGTGTTTGATTCTGTTTGATTCCTTCCGCCCTTGTGGTTCCCCCCCCCCCATTGGTGACATCATTCCTAGGGTGACCTCATGGATAAAAGTGTTGGTCTTTTGAAGCTGAAAACCACACCTGAAAATAGAAACGTACCCATAAACATCTCTGGAAAGAAAATGCTGTGGACTAACAGAATTATTTGTTGATGGTTGTAGATCAGTGTCCAGGATAGAACGTGAAATGTGGTGCATGCGTCTGGTCCTGAAGAGTCCATTCTCATGTGTGAAAATCAAATACATTGTTGTGTTGGTGATTCCTCCCCGTAGCCATGCAGAGACCCTCAGCCAGTCACAGGTTCTCTGCATAAAGTGGTAGAGGCCGGCTTTGCCCTTTCTCTGGGGCTGGGGTTAGATGTAGACACATCCTGCATTACAGAAAGGTTTGCTGCATTTTTCACTGACCAGAGTCTTGCTACTTCATCCACTGCCCCCAGCGTACTGGGTCAAGATGGATGTGATTTCCTAAGATTCTACTACACTTGAGGAAGGTTTCTGAGACTCGAAATGAAAGGCAAAGTTCTGAACCTCAGTGTACAAATGGAAGTAGCCACATCACTAGGGTGATGACTACCTTGACTACCGAGTGGGAATACCTGTTATTGATTGCCCATCTATCTTTAGTCTTCCTAAATGGATGGGGGCTGATTAGGGGAGAAAGGGAAGGGGTTGGGTTAGTTAGGAGGAGGCCTATTTACAAAATCAAGAGCTGAAGGCTTCAGGCTCGGCCGATACCTGAGTTGGCTTCTGTGTGATAAGGGGCAGTCGAGCTGAGTATCCGGCAGAAGGGCCTCTCTCCTAACTCTGCAGTCTCTCCCCACCACAGACTTCTAATCTGAGGGTATTTTCGTTTTAATTTACTTGCAACCTGGTTTTCTTCTTCTTGTAACAGCATTCCCGGCAAAGGTGATAAAATGGCTGTAGCTTAACATTCAGATCTCCTCCTCGTACGCCTGTTATGTAATTATATACACATTTGGGCTCAAAGGTCCCAGCCTAACAAATCCCCTTCGCAGGAGCACCATTTGAGGGCCCATTCTCTCATTAATTTTATTTGACATTTATGTCAACATTACATTCCTAGCCTAAAAAGAGAAATCACATGAGTGCGCAGGGGTGTGCTTTAAAGTAGAGTATTTAGTTTGGCAGTGAAAAGCAGCCAGTTCAGTCTGCCGGAGCAAACTGTTCTAAATTAGTCAATAGAAAACGGTCTAAATGCACTCAAGTTAAATTGTTCTACAAAGTGCTAAATGCGGGAGCACGTGGCTGTTTTGATATTTCTGAGATGTCCCCCCCTCCCCCACGCTCTGATCTGGGCTCCCAGAGTTGACTAGAGTGGGTGTCTGGGAAATTAGCTTGGAAGCCATCCGAAGCGTGAGAAACGGATCGAAAATAAGAGTTTTTTAGGATAGCTGGAGTTGAATTGGCTTCCATGAGACCTGGTGCAGATATCAAAGCCTTGATTCTTCCCTTGGCCAAACTTCAGAGTCAGGTTTGATATAGTAAATGGGAACAGGTCCAGGCACCAGGAGCATAGAAAGAAGACTTTTCCCCACACACTGCAGAAGAGGGTGAGGCGGTTTCTAACCCCGCCCAAAAATATCCAATGTGACGTTGTTCCTTTCTTTGGTCGGAGGTTTATAACCTTGCCTAGGACATCCACAAGCAGACAGAGCAGGAGCTGGGTGGCCTTAACCTGAAGTAAGAAATTATCACTCATTAACCTTGGTATTCTCTGTGACAGTCCTAAGTTGGAAAGTGCCAGCCCAGAGCCAAGGTTAGCCATTCCTCTCAGCTCCGAAGTGCTGACTGTCGCATAGCTTGTGGTCCCTGTCTCTGGAGCTGTGTGTCTTGTTTGGCAGGCATGAGTTGTAGGCTAGGCCTTCGCGCCGCAGAGAATCCGCCAGGGCCAGCAAGGACCTGCCTTTGACAAGCATGGCAAGTGGGGCCCTAGTCACACTTTCTATCTTGGCTCTATTCCACAGTTTTTAATATCTGCTCCCTAAGACTCCCCCTCCCCTGCTGCTCCAGCCCCCCCCCCCCCCGCCCGCACCTCTAGCTTAGGCCACACAAACCTTCTAGTCCTCTTTTGCTTCCTTCATTGAGAGCCCGAAAGGTCACATGGTCAGTCACCAGCTGACCTATGAGCCCCTACAGATGGCAAGGTCCCTCAGCGTCTTCACTGGAGTGGTTTTTAATGGTGGCCTTCTGGAGTCAGTATCTCTTGGGACCCCCTGTGGGCTGGTGGGGTTGGGGGAAGGTTGTATCTGAGATGACGGTGGGGGTGGGGGAGGGGAATATGCTTCATGAGGAAGGAACCAAGTCTGGCTTGGCCTTTTCCCAAGATGGCTTTGACACCCAGGGCAGCAGGCCTTTAGCCTTGGAGTCGCCCTTCTCTTTACTTTGTCCAGGTGGCTGGGTGTTTCTAGTCTGGCTGCCCAAGCTTCTGGTTAGCCTGGTTGTCATGGTGTGCATGGGTGCTGGGGCCGGGGAGTGTGTTTTGCTCCTAGATACCCTTCCCGCACTTGAAGAGGCAGTGTTGGCCTTTCAGAGGAAGGACCTCGGAGCTGGGAGAGGGCAGCTAGGGCATGCGTAGATGACCCACGAGGGGAATGATCAGGCCTCCTGACGTGGACTGGTCAGAGGAGCTTCCTGTGAGGGAAAAGATGGAGATAGGAAGTCTCTCTTGAAAGCTAGAAGTGGGTGTGGGCCAGCCCTGCTGAACAGGAGGGCCCTTGGAGACAGTGGGGCCCAGCCCTTAGTTCACTTGTCCTCCACGTACTTTCAGGGTGCAGATGACTGTAGGCACCCCAAGTTCTTTCTCTCTCTCTCTCCCCTTATCAGATGCTTGTTATCTCAAGGGCAACCCCAAAACTTTACGGCAGAGTGTTAACTGTGCCTCTGCTGTGAAGTCTGCCCAGTGAATAGCCATTCCCTTAAACACACAGCCACTGATGCTGGCTGTCGGGGGGGGGGGGGGGGGGGGAGGAGGGAGGATGGGGAGGGGGCCAGGGCCAGCGGAGGGGTGGGCGAGGGGAGGGAGGGGAGGAGAGTCACATGCTTCAGCTGGGAAGCGGTAAGGGTCTGCTCTTGAGAATCAATGGATATCTCCAAGAGTGGCCAGGATCAGTAGCATTTGCAGAGACCAGGGACCCCCGTGCCATCACTTTCTATTACTTTAGAAAATGACAGGCCCCAGTGATTTGCCTGTGTGTGCCCCCCACCAGGGTTGAAGCTAAATGCCCAGCTTTTGATGTGGATGCCAGGGATTCAAACTGAGGTCCCCATGCTTGCCCACAGAGCACTCTTAGCCACCGAGTCATTGCTCTAGCTCCCCGGATCCCTAATTCTTGTCTTTCCGCCTGTGGCTTCTGGCATGTTGCCAGGCCCAAGACTGGGCGCTCGGGTGCTGTCGTCGTCTCCACAATACTTTCTTTTCCAGAGCGATTTAGCAATTGCCGGTGGACTAGCTCCAGGGTCCGAGGGTCCAGTCCCCCCCTAGGGACCTCTGGGATAGCCACAAGCACAGGAGGCCTCCGGAACAAGCTTTATTGGCATCTGGCCTCTTGCAATATGTTTTTAATATACCATGCATGCTGTATCTGTGTAAATCAGTAAGTATGTTTTGAAATTAAATATTTGCTAAGGGCCAGGCTCTTCTCGTGTTAAATTATTGATAACAAACCCCACAGACACTGTATGAGACTTGATGATACATGATTTTTGAGTGGCCTGCCATTTATTAGACTTTATCTACCCACGAAATCCATTTCCAATTCCGACCCTATCTACTTTGCGACTGCTTGCCAGAACCCCATTCCTGGATTTCTCCTTATTTCTCTGAAATATCTCGGGCTCAGCACCTTTCTCCAGGCCCCTGATCTAATCAGGCCCCCATCACGATCACGTATCACTGCTCATTTCCTTTGTCAGGACTGCCAAACTCCAGGTGCATTGCAGGGACGTGGGACTTCCTCCTCCCCTACTTGCCTGGCAGGCCATGGGGAGAAGTGACTCCCCAACCAGAGCCCCCTCTCGAGGGTGGGTAAGCAGAAACGGGAGCATCCCAGAAGCAGAACAGGAAGTACTCTGTCTGTCTTCCCTTCCTCTGCCAGGGGTTATTTGGGCCTCTTGACCCTTGACCCCCTGGGCAGTGACCCCCACCCTCAGCAATTAGAACCCATTTGCATGGTCTCCTAACTGAGCCTGGGAATCTTAGCAGCTCCCCCTTCCTCCCCAGTTTTTCTGCAGACAGATTCCTGCTTCTGGCTTCTGCAAGGGCCAGCTGGCAGGGGGACCCTGACTTGTCATTACAGAAATAAAAACCGTCACCTCTGTGCGCCCTAACCTCATTCCTCCGTGTTTAAGTAGCACTCCAGATCTTTATAAACATGTCAGCATTTCTATTTTTATTTCCCAATTAATTCAGAAAAGGAGCCGGAGACACTAATGAAAGGAAAGGGTGGCGAGAGGTCGGGTGGAGGGCATTTGTGTTTTAGACAATTGGGAATGCCTGGAATCAGAGGCGTGACCAGACCCTACGACGCCCTCCAGTGGTTGGGGCGACTTCTGCTTAATGGGTTTTAAAAAGTTGCTTGTATATGAACGGTAGGCTGCCCGTACGTGTGTACAGCCTGTGTGTAACAGGGATTCACCCCACAGCCCAGACTGGCATGGAACCCACTGTGTAGCTCAGGCTAGCCTGGAACCCACTGTGTAGCTCGGGCTAGCCTGGAACCCACTGTGTCGCTCGGGCTAGCCTGGAACGTGCAAACATCCTCCCGTTTGAGCCTCTCGTGTGCTGGGATGACAGGCATGTACCACTATGTCAGCTTCTTGGCCGGCTTGAAGCTGGTCATAATTTAGGAATACACCCAAGCTCGCCACCACCTGTGACAAGCTTGTTTTTCTATCCTAAAATGAGCGTTATCTCATTTTTCCATCCATGATGGAGAATATGAAGAATATCCCTAGGTGGGTGACATGTCAATAGTTAAGGTTGCTTGCTGCTGAGCCCGATGACCCGAGTTTGACCCTTGGAGCCTATGTGGTAGGAGGAGAGGACTGTCTTTTACAAGTTGTCCTCTGACCTCCACATGTTTGTGGTGTGTGTCCCACTCCCATGCAAAAACAAATGGATGTAAAAAAAAAACCATTGTTTTAAAATAAAGTTCCATGTATATTAATTTTAAATTATATTCTGAGTACATTAGAACTAATGTAACCTTTGTCCTGATAATTCAGAAATCATCTTTACACTACACCCTTAGCAATCTCAAGGGTGTAACCATGTAATTAAGTGAGCTCTTCTCTCCTGTTACAGAAAGGGCTAAAATAGCCAACACGACAGAGTCGGGACCCTTGATCTGGGGTGAGTCATGAGTTGTGTGATCTTGAGCATGGTTCTAAAGCTCTCTGAGAATTCTTCTTTTCACCCGTGAAGATGAGGGTGCCTGTTATCCACGAGGATGAAGACAGTCTGTGAAGTCACTGTTTCTGCTTACAACTCTAAAGTTCAATAGCATTGGGACTGTGGTTAGGTGCACCAATTGGGACTGTGCTCTGGCTGCTTTTGCAGAGGACCCTGATTCAGTTCCTAGTCACCTGGATCTCACAGCCACCCGTAGCTTACGCCCCTCAGGATCTGATGTCTTTTCTGGTCTCCAAGCAACCTGTGCTCTATTATGCAAACACACACACACACACACACACACACACACAATTTAAAAACTGGGGGAAACAAAGGACAAAAGTTATTTACTATTTATCTTTAGAGAGTTTGGTGACCTATACCTCTGAGTTTTATCGCTTATAAATGCAGTTGCTCCCCCTCCAGAATCTGATTCTTTGCCTCACTCAATCTACCTGTCTAGAAAACAAAAACCCAGGTGTGGAGAGCACTTAGAATTCTGGAGACGATCTTGGGGCTTGGGGCTTAGTATGTGAGTGAGCTCTTAGACATCTCCAGGTCCTCCTTGCTTAAATTTGTGGATTGTTGAAATCATAGCACGTCTGGAAACTTCTAGAAGTAGCCATTTGACCTGGCTGATCGGGAAGATTAGGAGTCTGCTATGATACCCCGCCTCACACGTGCTAACGGACTGAAGTGGGCGTCGGCAGACCCGGGCTCAGCCCCTAGAGGTCCAGGTGACCTCACGGTCTTCATCTTGCCCAGACTGTTCATTTATAATGTGGGATGTGTGTGGTTTGCTCTTAGGGTCGCAGGCTCTTTGACGTCATCTGGAAATTGCCCTCCACGCCAGGGAGGTGGACAGTTGGGAGAGTGTTGCAGACAGGCAGTGGTGGGCGAAAGTCAGTGCCTTCCGATCTCCCAGCTGACGACACATGCACCTCCTTCCTTCACCATGAGGAAGTCTTTTTGGCTGAGTTTGGCCTTTGTCTGGTTTTCATGTTGGGTCTCATGAAGCCGTGGCTGGCCTCAGACTCATTACTACATAGCTGAAGCTGATTTTGATCTTGTGATCTTTCTACACTACCTACCAACTGCTGGACTTATGGATTTGTGATACCAGCCCCTGTTTGTACAGGGTTGACGATGGAACCCAGGGCTTGGTGCCTATGAGGCTGTGTGTGCTCAGTCCCCTGAGTTCCAGCTTCAGCCCCTGACTGTTCATGACAAAGTCCATGCTTGGTTTCTTTTCAGTCCCTCCTGTTTCCAGTCTGAGTGCCAAGGGCAGTTAGGGTAGTGGGGGATGAGAAATGCAAGTGCTCATGGGCCCCTTTTAGGAGTTGCATTGTCCTCTATTCCTGTCCATGGTGGGGCAGTAGTGCCATGGAGTAGGTGTGGATTAAAGGCATCTGCATCTCTGAACCTTCAAAAACTGGAACAACTTTTAAATTTAACTACAACTCTCCAATGGCTGGACCAATACTTGGGTTCAATAGATACGTGCTCAATTGATTTGTCGTCACTAAGGTTTTCCGGTGACATCATGGTTTCTTTGAGGTTGGGTGTCTGTGTTAGCTGGGTGTCTGGGTTAAGCACTTCACCTATGACTTCTACTCAGAATAGAGACACAGCCCACAGAGGAAGCCATGCTTCCCAGAGAGAGGCGAGCAGAGGGTCACTGCTAACGGCTACTTGGCTGAGCAGGGCTGACATTGTAGAGGGAGACTTGTCACAGCTCCTCTGTACGGCAGAGGAAGACTGTTCTGCCTTCCATCACCTCCATCTTCTCCTGATCTGAGCATAGACTCCAACCCTCACATCCAGCCCTCTTATCCATCTGCCCTCAGTAAGTAATTCAGGTTTTATATATAGTTTTAGAGAACATAGTCAGATACCTGGCCTTTGGGCTGCCATATTTGCCGCTGTGCCCTACCGAGGTCACAACTGACTGGCTGTCACATATACCACGCCTGCCTTCTCTTAAATCCCTGCTCTTTTTCCTAGTGGAGGGAACTCAGCATGCTTGTGGAGAGTAAAGGAAAAGAGGAAGATGAGAGGAAAGCCACCGGGTTCATTCAAAAGTCCTGTGGGGCAGGACTTTGAGAAAGGTGGTTGTCATGACCATAAATGGTCTCAGATAATGCCATTCCCCTTGTACTAGCATGCTGAACAGAATTTTCGTGTCATGGTCTCAATGTTGCAAGATTGGAGCTGATACCCCCTGAGACATTCTCCTCTCCTGAACCAGCCATTTTTGGCAAAGCAGGATACAAGAGACATTGTCTCCTAAGGCTAAAAGCTAACCATTTGTTGCCTTTTTTTTTTTTTTTTAAATTTAAGTTATTTCTTCCCTGTAGGAAAGTAAAGAAATCGTGCTAAAATAATAATTAAATGCTGACAGGGCTAAGTTTCTCCTCAGCATGAGCTGGCACCAGTTTCCTACCACAACATTAGGTCATTTGAAGAGGAAAAAAAATCCGACAAAATACGTTCGCAGGCCTTCCTGATTAGCCACTCTTAAATGAGCCAGCAACAGGAACGAAAGGGTGTAATTTGACAGCCACAATGTGGGGGAGGTAAAATGGTAGTGTGTGTCCGTGTGAGGTGTGTATAGTGTGAGGTGTGTATAGGACGCTTCTTTTGCTCTTTCCTGGGGAGGATTGTTTGCCAATCCTGAGCTTCTAGTGCCAGGGTTCTGGGCTGAGGCCCGGAGCTGCCCTTCAAGGGCAGCCTTTTCTTTTCTTTCTGTCTCTTTTTCTCTCCCTTTTCTCTGTGCAGCCGGTTTCCCATTGCTGTGGTTAAACGACCTTGACTGGCACAGGTTTAGGAAAAGGAAGTGTCCTTGCACGGAACTCCTCTGCAGCCCTCAGCGGTGGCTTTCTGCAGCTGGTGACTCCCCGCGTCTCTTTGTATTAACTCGCTGTGGCAGGAGGGCTGCAGGCCAGATCTGACGTGAAGATGGAGTTGTTGTGTGGCATATGGCAAACGAAGCCGGCGTTGCTAATTATGCATCCTCTGCGCTTTCTCCTCGGATTCTGCTTGACCGTGGGTTTCTAGAGTTTGGACCCCCGTGTTCTACTGTTTTTTGTAGCCTCGGGTTAGTCTTGTCTTTGTGGATATTGGAATGAGAATCTCAATTGCAGGGCTCATGCAACCCAAATTCTTCATTCCAAAGATCAGGAGGACCTTGGATCTCGGACTATTTTGGAAGGGACTTGCGAGATGGAGGTCAGAGCTCAACTCCCCTAAGCATCTGGTGAGCCCAGCTCTGTCCTTCAGTGTCGTGCCTTGCACAGGTGTAGTGCCTCCCGGACAAAGCACTCAGACTGACACGTGGGAACCGTTCTGGAGCCCAGGATTCCAAAGCCAAGTCACCGACAGGGGACCACAGGGACCTGTGGAGAATGTTCTGTACCTCTTGGCTTCCGGTTTTGTCACCAACTCTAGTTTACTGGGACCCAAACAGTCAAGAGAATAAGAGGCTTATTTTGACTTACAGTTTCTGAGAGTCTGTTCTGTGGTCTCATGCGTTTCTGGGTTTGGGCGTGCTTGGGCGGAGAGTTGTGGTGGTGGGAGGGAGTGGCAGAGGCTGGTTCCTTACTGGTGGAAGCAGAGAGCAAGACAAGAGCTCAAGCTAACTAACTATAAGCTTCCACACTTGCCTGCTTACCTGCTTCTGTCAGCTGTGCCTCACCTAAAATCCCCACATCTGCCCCATGTGGACCAAGTATTTACGCACAGGATACTGTGGAAAGCATATCCTATTCGAACCATAAAACCTTGGCATCCAGTGGCAAATCCCTCCATCCCTCATTCTCTCCCGTAATCACCCTATCATTCCATGTGTGGCTTCCCTTCTCAGACAGATGCTAAGCATGCCACACTCAGGGCAGGCCTTGCTGAGTATGAGGTCACCTCAAGCACATCTGTAAGAGCCTGTTTCCGAAGCTCTCTCTTGCTGAGGCTTCAACAGACGCTCCTGTGGGGAGAACGGATTCACTGGGTAACAGCTGAGATGGGGTGAGTCTTTCCATGGGGGGATTTTGGAGACATTTAACCGCAATGAATCATTATCACCTTCAATAGTTCTTTGAGAGTGTGTTCTCTTTATGCTTTTCCTGTCGTCTGAGGAACCTGAGCCCTTCTATGTATTATTAATGACTGTGGTAGGTAGCGCTCCCTTTTAGCTGACGGAGGGTGTTTCGAGTCAGTCTGGAATTAGTTATTAAGTGAGAGAAAGCTAGACACAACCCAGAGACCAGATTTACATTGCGAACATTTATTGGTAGAGATTCCCTGGGTCCTTGGAGAAGCATTACAGCCCTTCAATTTGGAGAGTTCATTATCTTCATTTTTATATTTATTCTACAGTTGTTGATACACTATCATAATTTAGGTTATAGAATAATGTGTTCTATATGACTCATTCTATAATAACTTATTCAGCAATTAATCAAATCTTTTCTATCAGATTGGTTTTTTCTCTTTCACTTGCTCCTCGTGCTAAATCCCCGCTGTGCTCAGAAGCCACCAGGCCACCTGTTCTTGCTATTATTTTGTCCCACGGTGGCCAGACCAAGCCTCCCACAGTTCTGTTTCCCAATTCCGTCCACTCATTTAGTACCTATCTTCCGGCACCCTTTGCGCCACTGGCTCTTACCGGCATCAAAAATGATGTTCCCTCCATGTCTGCAGGAGTCTTCACATCTGCTCACACCCAGCTCTGGGCTCGCCTCTAGCACCCTTCCTTCACGGCTTTCCGACAATCCACGCAGGAAGCCAGCACCTCTGTAGAAGCCACCATCTTTGAATGCCCTTCCTGCAAGTGGCAGAGCCTCCTGATACTTAGGGTTCCACCATGGCCATTTTGTGTGGGATCTGCCTGTCCCATTGTGGTTCTGAGAGTCAGGTGGGGTTGAGTATCAGAATCCTTTAAAACTCATCTATGGAAGTACTGTTCGTATGTCTATTGCCCCATGTACCTTCATTTACCTACCTGTAAAAAGGACCTATTCGTCATACTACCTAAGATGAGTTAAGTCCCACAGGGCAGTAACTGGCCTCTAATTGCCATATCCTTACTGCCAATATCTTTGCAGAGAGGACCATAAGGCCCTTGAGGACTGGGGCTAGGCCCTTGAGTGTCCTCCACGTGGGCTGGGGAGATGTCTCCACTGTTAAAGGGTAGGCTCACAGCAAAAACTGTGAGTCTGCGCCACAGCAGAGACCAGGTGTCTGCGTCTGTCTGCCTCTCCTCCCTCTCCTTTCTCCCCGAGGCAGTCAAGCCTTTGCTGATTGCTCTGGCCTGGCATCCCTTAATGGACCAGCAGCAAGCTGTCTGACAGCAGTGTGGATTTTGACTCTCCCCCTAAATGAGTGTGGCAAGCAGAACTCGGCGGCAGTGCAGATGCCGTCATCCACAAGTGGTCCAGGCTTGTTTTACTGTGATGTCTCCTCATCAGGAGGAAACATGGACGTGTTTTTGAATAGAGTATCCTCTTTTAGGTTTCTTGAGCCTCATTTTGACGGCTTCCAAGTCTGTGTAGTGTCCTTGTGATTGAAGGGCCTGACGGATGTGTGTTTTGTGGGGTAGAAGGTTTCTGCACTAGCTTTCCATCCCAGCATCCTGTGGAGGGCAGCTGGGTAGGGGAGTGTGGATAAGTGAGAGGAGACAGGGGGCCTTCCTAGCACTCGACAACTTGGAAGTCTAGTGTCAGCATCCGACCTTGAATAATGAAAAGGGAGGAAAAAGCTGTGCTTAGTTGCGCAGCCCTATAATCCCAACTACTAAGGACACTGAGGCAGGACAGTCACAATTTCAAGGCTAGCCTGGGCTACAGAGTGAGTTCAGGGCCAGCCTGGGCAACTTAGTAAGACCTTACTTGAAAGCAATTCTATTTTTGAGACAAAGATCTCACCTGTGTAGCCCTGGCTGTCCTGAAAATCACTTAAGTAGACCAGGCTACCTCAGACTCACAGAGGTCTACTTGCCTCTGCCTCCTAAGTGCTGGGATTAAAGGCAGGTGACAACACTGCCCGGCCCAAAACATTTATTTAAACAAATGAAAATGCTTGTGTTTGTACAGATACATCTGAACAGATACAATGGTTTTAAAGACTATTCTAGGAAGGTTTTCCTCCTTCCTTCCCCCTCCCTCTGCTCTCCCTCCTCCGCCCTCTTTCTTTGATGGTATATCTACTTTCTTGTCTGGTCTGTATCTGCTGAGGAGGGAACGAAAGCACCAGGTGTGCTCACTTTGGACACTTCGGAGTTTGGGCTCAGTGCACTGAAGTGGAACAACAAAAGTGTATAAAACTAAAGTGAAGAGCAAAAATACTGACAAACCTCTAATTCTCCATTCCTCTCACTAAATAGGAGAAAATAAAAATGAAAGGGGCTGGGGAGATAACTGGGCAGATAGAGTACTGGCCAAAGAAGCATGAGGACCTGGGTTTGAGCGCAGAAGCCACACTAAAGACTGCTGGGAGGCAGAGGCAGGCCAAGCTCGGAGTTCAAGGCCAGCCAGGGCAGCCAGGGCTACACAGAGAAACCTTGTCTTAAAGAGAAGAGAAAAGAAAAGAGAAGCGGTACCCTAAAGGCAGATCTGTGAATTCGACTGGTCGACATCAGTTCTAGGCGAGCCATGGCTACATATGTAGCGGGACTTTGTCTTAATGAACAAACAGGACAAAGGCACAAAGGGAAAGGCCTGGGAGGCAGAGGTGGGAGGTAGTGGCAGTGGACCCCCCCCCCCCCCCCCCCCCGGCTTGCTGGCCAGCCAGCTCTGTCTCCTTAAGGAGCTCACTGAAAACAAGGTGTGTGGGATCCTAAGAACTACACCTGAGGTTATCCTCCAGCCTCAACAGGTTTCTACAGGTTTCTTCAGCGCGTGCACTCTAAGCTAAACCACTAAATGAATAACATTGGGAGGACGAAGGTTGCCTAAAGAGGACTATTTTATCTCACTTTCTAGACCACGTGATCTCTGTTGGCCTTTTTTGTTTGTTCAGCTTTTTCCTTTTCCGTTCAGGCTTGGGGAACGCGATGAGTTGACTCCTTAACCACGGCAAAGAGCTATTTTGTTGCCGTCCTAATGAACCAAGTGGTCCCGTCTGTCAGTCTTGATTTCTGAGATCTGAGAAGCTCCTTGGAAAGCTGTGAGCACAGAGATGCTCCCGTCTTCTGACTTCCAGTGAGTGTAGAGCTAACTGAAAAGCTGCTCCAGGCCTGCTGTCCAGGGGATGAGTCTCCTGGTAGTTAGGGTCCCCAACTGGGATGATGGACAGGAACCGTGAGTCATGCCCCGCCGCCGCTGCCTTCTCACCTCTCTAGAAACAAGAGCTGAGTGTTTGCTCATTCGTCTCCTGAGTTTTGCTTTCTAAATTTGTTTTACTTTTGTTTGCTCTGTCCTATTATTTAAGCAATGGACTATTTTAATTATGTTTGTCTTTTAACTCAACTCACAAGCACCACTTGATAGTTCTCTCCAAATTGTCCCTTTTGGGGATGCGTATGGCCTTGTTGCTATGAAGAGCAAATGCAGCCCACCCCAGCCCTGAGTCAAGCGTGCCTTCCCAGAGATTTTCACATGCAGGGGGTCGCTGAGCAGATGCCAGATGGGCTATTTGAAAGCACCCCTTCACGCTGATCCAACATTGCCTTGCATTAAGAGAATTTACCTCAGCTTCTGTGGAAATACCCTCCAGCTCCCAGCAGAGAGCTTGCCATGGAGTGTGGGTATTATGAAGTTTGAAATGAAAGGCCGAGTTAAAGCAAGGTGTGTGTGTGTGTGTGTGTGTGGTGTGCTTCTGTTGTGAACTCCCATCCTTCGTTTGAAGGAGGCTTATCTTGTTTATTATTCGTACCTGTAAGTTAGAAAGACCACATACAACTATGCCACACGGGAGCCACGGGCTTCTGTTTGCTGGTAGGGACTTGAGTTTAACTAAAATTTCCACAGACAGTTTCTTTCCTGTGTATAGCCTCATTTACACAAACAAATGGTTACATCTGAGCTGCAGCCCTACAGTGGATTTCCAGATGAACTTTACAGTGGCTGGCCCGAGACGGGGCCCTAACGTCATGAACTCCAGAAGCTACAGTTGAGTTGGTTTTTGATGGAGAATGTTAAGTCCCAAGGCAACAGCTTTTCTTTTCTTTTCCTTCAAGTGGCTGGCTCCGGCTCAGGAATTAATTTTGCAGAGATGACTACCTTATGATAATGACCATGGAGAATGGTCTCTCCTTTTCATAGGTGACTGCTACTCTGCCCCACTATCTGGATCCCCAGCTCTTTGGGCGTGTGTTGAATAACTTTACCATAATGTGAGATTACATGGAAACAGATGCACTGAAAAACTCTTCAGGGTGGGGCTTTAAAGCCTGACTGAGCATTGGCTGTCGTTCCAAAAGGAGCACACCTCTGGATGGGCTCTAGACACAGGACCACCACAGGAGTGGACACATGTAAGAAAGCCAGCCTGGAGAACCAAGTAGAGGCAATTGCTAGCACAGTGTCCCTTCATTTCCCCACCTATGGGAAATGACACATGGAGTCCTGCTTGAGGCACAACAGTGGAAGGGGTGGAGTATGGTGTCTTCTGTGGAGCAGGTGAGGTGAGTTGTAGAGAAATCATGGTGTGGTTGAAAGGATGGGTGTCAGCGTGGATCAGACAGATATAAGGACAGATGTTGGCACAATGTATTTTAGAAGTGTGTACAGATAGACAAATGTTGGTAGGAAAGACAGATGTTGGTAAGAGGGGGACTGGTATTTGTGGCACAAATCCCAGTACAGGTGTTGGTAGGAAGGACAGGTGTTATTAGTAGGAAAGATAGGTGGTGTTGGTAAGAAGGATAGGTGTTGACAGGAAGGACAGAGGGTGTTGGTAGGAAGGACAGAGGATATTGGTAGGAAGGACAGAGGATGTTGGTAGGAAGGACAGGATGTTGGTAGGAAGGACAGAGGGTGTTGGTAGGAAGGGCAGGATGTTGGTAGGAAGGACAGAGGGTGTTGGTAGGAAGGACAGAGGATGTTGGTAGGAAGGACAGGATGTTGGTAGGAAGGACAGAGGGTGTTGGTAGGAAGGACAGAGGGTGTTGGTAGGAAGGACAGAGGATGTTGGTAGGAAGGACAGAGGGTGTTGGTAGGAAGGACAGATAGTGTTAGTAGGAAGGACTGGTATTGGTAGGAAGGGCAGGTGTTGGTAGGAAGAACCGGTGTTGGTAGCGCAAATCTTGGTAGTAAGGACCCATATTTGCATGAAGGACACATGTTGATAATAAGGACACATGTTTGCAGGAAGGACACATGTTTGCAGGAAGGACACATGTTTGCAGGAAGACAAGGGTTGGTAGGAAGGAGAAGAGTTTGCATAAGGTGGGGACACATGAACATCCTTAATGAACTGTATGTGCAGAGAACAAAAAGAAATGGAATTAGCCCTAGAAAGTTGACTCATACATCTGCTCTAGAGGGCATCCCGTGTATAGGATGTTCCCTCTCCTGGCCATTCTGTCCTTGCCATTAAAAAAAAAAAAAGAAGGCAGCTCATCTGCCTTGTGATGTAGAAAAAAAAATCATTCCTACAGTTCTTGGTAAGTAAATGGAGTCTTCAAGCTTAAACCTCTGCCCTGGGCAAGAAACCAAAGGATGTCATTGTGCATAACTTCAAAGACCAATGTGATGTTTAAAGTCTCTGCTCTCTGAAGGAATTTCTTTTAAGGCCCTCCAGAAACATTTGTGTGTGGCCCTCCATTGTCCCAAGGAATGGCAGAGGACTGGGGCGGCACCTTGTACACCCTCTTCCCTCAGAGTATATTCTCTCTCTCACTCCCCCCTCTCCCCCCAGTGACTATGTAGGGTTTTGGCTCATGGGCTGCCTGATATAATACAGTAGCAGGGCTGGTACAGTAGCAGGGTAGTTCAGTGTAAGAGGCCCTAGGTTCAGTTGCCAACAAAATACAGACAGACAGACAGACAGACAGACACACACACACACACACTCATGCGTGTCCCTCCAGTTAGAGAGAGGAGAGGGGAATGGTACTATTCCCATTTAGAGGAGCTGTGGACTCATTTGTACCATCTTTGTGTTTATGTGGAACAGTCAGTCACCTAAGACTTCAAGAGTTCTTGACTTTGGGTGTGTGTGGTTCAAGCTGGTAGAAAATGAAATGAACTGCTTCCCCCACCTCTGATCACCTATCCTTTCATGTCTTTGGGCGACGAGTCACCCAGGTGTAGTATATTGCAGCTGTTGATTAAAGACATATCTCCCCCTCTTCCTTTCCCTGAGTTTGGCATAGCAGATGCCCTCCACCTATAGAGGATTTTCAGTAAATCGTCTAGAAAATAGAGACCTGCTAGAGAGCTGCCCAAATGCTCACTGCTGACACGGAATGCCTCCTGGCTACATCCCGGTCTTGGACATTTTGATTTGGGAAATGAAGACCTGTGCTGTCAATCTGAGGAGGGCAAGACCAAGGCGTCGACAGGCATGGGTCCTTGGAAAGATTGCATTTAGCCCAGACGTGGACAAGGAACATGGATGCTTTGATAGCCCAAGTGTGGTGCTTGTCTCCTTCCTGAGAACCTGGCTCTTTCTGCAGTCTGAGGATCTCCAGAAATGCCTGTGGGGTGTTACTGGATGTAGACTCCAGGGCTGTGGTACTTGCTTATAATTCTTTATCCTTCCCCTGCATCCTTGGCCTAGAGGACAGAGACATAGGCGTCGGTCCTTCCTTGGGATGCTCGCGTGCTTGGGATGGCTCCTGGGAGTCCCCTTGCCGCATTCCACACAAGAAGCATTAGCTAGCCTGCCAGTGAAAAATGTATCCAAATGAAGACTGGGAACCTGACAGTCTGAGGCTCCCGTCTTTGCATTCCAGACTGATGCCCTCAGGCAGGCTGGAGATAGCTTAATGCAAGCATATTTGTAACACTCTGGTTCCACCCAGATCAAAAGGCATTGAGCCTACCAGGGCTGCAACCTCCGAGATGAACACCGGCCCCTGGAAGAGACTCGACCCTGCCTTGACTCCAAAAAGAAATACCAGTTCTGTTATGGATGTTTGAGCCATCAGAGGGACGCTTTGAAGTCTCTGCCTAGATCAGCTTCCATCCTCCCTCTGCCCCTGTCTTGTGCTAATGGAAGGCTTGTGGCTGCTTCTGCAGTGCTGCTTCCCATAGGGCTGTGGAGGAAATGGAATTGAAGACACTTCTGAGATAATAATGTTGGGAGACTGGGGAGGGATCAAGTTGGAAGTTTTGATGCCAGTGGGGTTGGTGCGTGCGTGCATGCGCGCGTGTGTGTGTGTGTGTGTGTGTGTGTGTACATGTGTCTTAGGACTGGGAGCGTGCTTTAGTGGGCAGGTGCCTGCTCAGCATGCCGACAGCCCTGGATCGGATCCTCAGCACTGTCTAGACGGACGTGATGACCAAGCCTGTAACATCAGCATTGGGGAGGTGGAGGCAGAGGATCAAAAAGAGGAAAATTCATTCTCAGTGACATGGCAATCTCCAGTCCCCCCCCCCCCCCCCGGGGCTACATTAACTCCACCTCAATAACAATATGGCCTGAAGACAAGGCACAACAGCAAACTCACAGCTGGCTCCCAGAACCATCCATAACTTTAGTTCCAGGAATCTGACACCTTCTTGTGGCTTCTGCAGGCACCAGGCACTCATATGGTACACATAAACCAACGTAGGCACACACCCATACACATGAAATCAAAATTGAAAAAAAGCTACCTAATGACTGACTATGTATGTATGTATGTATGTATGTATGTATGTATGTATGTATGTATCTATCTATCTTTGGTTTTTTTTGTTTGTTTGTTTTTGTTTTTTTTGTTGTTGTTGTTTTGCTTTTCAAGTCAGTTTCTCTATCCCAGCTGGGGCTGTCCTAGAACTCTCTCTGTAGACTGGGCAGACCTCAAACTCAGAGAGATCTGCTTGCTTCTCACTTCCCTCAGAGTCTTGGGATTAAAGGTGTTCACCACAATGGCCCAACAGAAATCTTTCCTTTGTTTGTATTGTTTTGGTTCAAGACAGGGTCTCACTCTGTATTTCTGCCTGTTATAACTCACTATGTAGACCAGGCTAGCTTCAAACTATTATTATTCTAATTTTATAAAACAAAAGACCTTTAATACAAACTTTCAAAATTAGTAAGAATCTAATAGCAGACTGAAGAAGGTTTTTATGTTAGATTAGAGGTTGATAACTGGTAGATGGTAGATGATATAGAGAGGAGGGATCAACAGCCAATAGGAGAGCAGGAGCGTGACCTGGGACCTGAAGATGTAGCTCAGCTGGTAGGATGCTCACCTGACAGGGATGAAGTCCTGGATTTAATCCCAAGCCCCAAGGAGCACAGCTGTAACTGTCGCACTTGGGCCTCAGAGGCAGGAGAATTTGACACCTTCCTGGGCTATGTAGTCAGTTCCAGGCTAGTGCCACAGAGGAAAACACTGTCTAAACAAAAGAATAAAGGAACTGTGTATATAATCTGGGCATGGTGTCTCATTCCTGTAATCTCAGCATCAAGGATGCTGAAGCAGGAGGATGACTTTGAGTTCAAGGCAGGCCTTGTCTGGGGCCCTGTCTTAGAAAAAGTCCAACCAATCAAACAACAACAATATCCTTCTGATATTTCTTACTTTGAAAACTTTGTCTCTGATCAGAATTAGTCTGTAGTCAGACATTTAAAATGATAGTATTAGTTTATATAGCTTACATAATATATATACATACATATACACATACATATACAAATGTAAAGGAAAATGATTATTATGGTAGTTATATTTACATTAGGCTTTTAATTATGGAATACTTTTACATACATTATCCTATATGATCAGTTAGCACATGCCTTTGAAATATAAATTAGGCTTATTAGCCTAAGCTAAATAGAATTAACAACAGAAGGGAAGTCTAGTGTTTAAATAATCTCTTGGTGTCTTAGAGTCAAATATGAATAATTTAAAAAAATACTGCTCTGGTTTTTCTTGTCTTGATTACCCTGCTATATTAGCAAAAGTCAATAAATACACTATATGGAGATGCACACACCTTTATACCCACATATATAGCATAGTCAAGTACTTGTATTTACTTATAATGCTTTTTCTGAATATAAAATCAGAATATATATTTTGCCAAGTGTTAATATATGCATATTAAGTATTTAGGAATAATGAGGAAAGTATTTAAAATATAGCAAGAGAAAATCTGAGGACTGCAGAGGGCAGAGACTAAGGTAGAAGGTGGGTGTGTGCACCAGAGAAGAAGCTAGGAGAAGACAGAATTTTTATTCTCAATGAATAGGGATGCTTCTTGTTTTAAACTTGTAATTTAATTTGTGTAAGTGTTGGCTATTTTTCATTAATTCGACACAAACCTGGGCCTACCTGAAAAGAGAGAACCTCGGTTGAGGAATTGCCTGCATCAGATTAGACTAGTTCTATGTAGATCAATCTTTCATTTGTATATGAGGACCCAGTCCACTCTGGGCGGTACCATCCCTAGGTGGGTGGGACTGAGCCTGCCCGAGGAAGCGCGTCAGGTGGGTGCTCCCCACAGTCTCTGCTTTAGTTCCTGCCTTCAGGTTGCTGCCTTGAGTTCATGCCCTGACTTCCTTGACGATAAACTATTATTTGGCAGTGTAAGATGAAGTAAATCCTTTTTTTAAAAAAATACATATTGCTTTTGGTTATGGTGTTTATCATAGTAACAGAAAACAAATTAGAATGGGAGGGAGGGAGACTGTATGCGCCCTGGCACTCGTGTGGAGGTCAGAGGACAATTGTGGGAGTTAGTTCTCTCTTTTCCACCACCTCTTTCGATGCTGGGGACTGAACTCGGGTCTGCAGTCTTGGTGGCAGTTGCCTTTACCTACTTTACCTACTATCTTGCTGACCCATCCAGACTTACATCTTACAACATACATGCATAAGCCAGGTGTGGAGATTCATGCCTGGAATCCTAGCACTTGGCAGGTGGGAGTACACGCATCTAGGAGTTCAAGGCCAGTCTGGGATCTATGAGATGTTATTTCAGAAAAACAAAAGCAAAACCAACCAACAACAAAAAAAAACAAAAACAAAAAAAAAACAAAAAAAAACCAAAAAACACCTAACAAAAGTCCATGCATATATGTTTGGCTTCAACTCAAGTGTTCTATCATGACTGCATATATGTATATTTCACTTAGAATGTTCTCTTCGGCTGGGTGGTGGTGGCGCACGCCTGTAATCCCAGCACTTGGGAGGCAGAGGTGGGCAGATTTCTGAGTTCGAGGCCAGCCTGGTCTACAGAGTGAGTTCCAGGACAGCCAGGGCTATACAGAGAAACCCTGTGAGAAAAACCAAAAAGAAAAAAAGAAAAAAGAATGGTCTCTTCGAACAAGATAATACCTCTTCTCTTTTCTAGCTCTTCTCCCCACCTCTTTCTTTGTTAGAGATAAAAGCTAGCTCCTATGTCTTGAAGTTTCCCCAAAGAGGCCATGCTTCCGAATTCTGAGTGGCAATTGCTTCACAAAGAAATTAAAAAAAAAACAAAAAAACAAAAACAAAAAAACCCCAAAACTATGAAGGATCAGTAGCTTAGTTCTAAATCTCCAGGCATGTTTTGAAACCTTCAATTTTTTTTTTTTTTTTTTTTTTTTTTTTTTTTTTTTTGGTTTTTGTCAAGACAGGGTTTCTCTGTGTAGCCCTGGCTGTCCTGGAACTCACTCTGTGGACCAGGCTGGCCTCAAACTCAGAAATCCACCTGCCTCTGCCTCCCAAGTGCTGGGATTACAGGCGTGCGCCACCACCACCCGGCTTTAATCAGGTATTAAGTCATTAATCAGTGAACTTAGGCAGTGATCATTATACAAATATTTACTGTGTGCCTCTTCTGTGTGGAGGTTGGGGCTGCGGTAGTTTTGGGAGCACCAGTTCTGATCCTTGGGGAGTTCTCAGGCCTTCAGGGCCGCGATCAGTGGTCCTTGTGCTGCAACTCTTAAATTCAGTTCCTCATGTTCTGGTGATCCCTCCTCCCATCATAAAGTTATGTTCTTTGTTACCAAAGATTCTTTGCTAACTATATTTTGTGACTGTTATGAATCATCATGTAAATATTGGAAATAAAGGCTTGCCAGCAGGGTCACAACCCTGGCTGAAAACTGCTATTTTAGGGAGACAGATACTCTGTGTAATAACAGGTAATCACAAATACTGATGAGTATTTGTGGATAGATACAAATGGATGCTATCCTCAATGAACCTGAGAGAAGCAATCTTGGAAACTCAAAGAGAACCTTCATTTGACCAACAACTGACAATTGATATTTGTATATACGTGCGTATAGATATACATATGTATTTATACTTGTATCTATAATAATGCCAAAGGTTATAAGTATTGGTTTATTTATAATATAAAACATTTTTAAAGAAAGGAACCCTCTAGGAAAGTTCTTTATCTCCTCAATACAAAGGCATCATTGACAGATGGGCAGGTTGCACACCCATGGTCCCAGTAGTAGAGGTGGGAGGAGTAGGAGTTCAAAGTCGTGTTTAGCTATGTGGGAAATTTGAGGCTAGCTTAGGCTACATGAGACTGTGCCTCGAATGACGAAAGTCATACAAAACACATCATCTGCAAGAATAGTTAGAGAAATCCCGAGTCCTTTACGACAAAGGGGAAAGACCACGATGGTTGGGCTGAACTAATACTCATTTGGACCAAAGACTCTTCTATTTTATGGAGCAAATAGATTTGCCTAGACACCAAAAATTGCCCAAAAACAAACAAGCAACAGTAGTCTAGTTTTTTACGGCTTTCATCATCATGCATCTTTCTCTTCCCACGAGAATCTGCCCTCTGTACAGGGGCTCGTGTTCACACATACCTGCAAGCATAAGCCTGCTGGGGGACGGGAGTCGTTAAAAGCTATAAATCAGCCTGTAATCCCAGCACTATGGGAGGCAGAGGCAGGCGGATTTCTGAGTTCAAGGCCAGCCTGGTCTGTAGAGTGAGTTCCAGGACAGCCAGGGCTATACAGAGAAACCCTGTCTCAAAAAAAACAACAACAAAAAACAAAAAACAACCCCCCCACCCCACCCCCCAAAAAGCAATAAGAAAATGGTCCATGCAGAGGCCAAGCCACAGGTAACAGAGAGAGATTAGTTTGGAAGTGGGAGTCTCAGTAAAGGGTTTCTAAGGTAGCTTTTGAGCTAGGCCTTAAAGGGCGGGCATGCGCCCTTTAAGTCTGAGGTCTTGGTCCTGAGATGGGTGGTGCGGTGCGCTGGTACAGCCACTCGTACAGGCTTGTGGTAATACCCACTGGGGCTCTTTTTACCACTACCAGCTGTTTGTTTCTTAGGGGTACATGTCTTATTTGGGAGCAATAATAATGTATCAGTTTCTATCAAGTCACATTTTATCATCCTAATGGACTTTTGGCTCCCACAGTGCATTTAAATGTGTGGAAAGAACATGGAAACGAACCAAACACATAATAGACACACAGTGAATGAGGAGTGGGCAGGGCTGTGGAAGAGGCCATGCCATGGCCAGAGCATGCAGATTTTCCCCAGAATGTGTCAACACCTTCCATATTAGGTGCAGTCTGCTGGGGTGCAGTCTGGTTTCATTCGATCCCCCTGGAAGATATGTAGGTAGGATGGATTTTCTTTTATCTGATTGTGTTTGTCCTCTTTCCCTTGCCTGGTGGCCCTAGAACCTGCTAGTGATCCAGGTTCAGGATTGTGTGAGAAGAAGCAGTAACTGTTGGTGCATGTATGTACAGCTTGCTAAAAAGGTTGCTACATTGTGTTTGCAGAGAAAGAGGTTTTTCTTCAAGAGAAGTTGAATCCAGGCCCTACCTGCTTGATGTGAGACACCCAGGCTAGGGACAATAGTGACACTGAGCTGTCAACCCTGTTTCAGAGTCTTACCAGGTGGACCTGTGTACCTTGGGGGCCTTATCCACAAGTGAACATAGGCGATGCCAAACCAGAACTGGTTGGTGAGAAGCAACCATCTTGTTTTGTGTTTTAATACTAGGCAGAGCTGGCCCAATGTCCTACATTATTTCTCCAGAGCCCCAAAGCATGGGCTTGGGACCATTCCCAGCACCAGGGGGACTGGGGGATAGTGTGACTCACACAGTACCAGGCACAGGGGGGACTTGAATCCGGAACTCCTCATTATATTGAGAAGTTCCATCTTGTTTGTGTGTGTGTGTGTGTGTTAAGAGTTCTACTACTGAATTGTATTCCCAACATATTTGTGTAGTTACTTATTGCTTTATTTAATGTATATCGATGTTTTGCCCACATGCATGTCTACGTACTGTGTGCATGCCAGGTACCCACAGAGGCAAGAGGAAGCCATTGAATCTCTTGGAGCTGAAACTAGAGACAGTTGTGAGTCTCCATGTGGTTGCTGGGAATTGAACCTTGGTCCTCTGGAAGAGCAGCCAGTGCTCTTGACCATTGAGCTGTTCCCTCCAGCCCCACTGTTTGGTTTGTTGAGACACAATCTTGCCAAGTATTCCTGGCTAGGCTGGAACTCACTGTGCAAACCAGGCAAGCCTCAAGCTCACCACCAAACTTCTTCCTCTGCCTCTTGAGTACTGGGATTGCAGGTGCGCACCACCATGTTTGGCTTAAGAAAATATGTTTTTAGTACTATTTGTCTCCATTGCTTTTGAATATTCTGACCTTAGAATGATAGGAGATTTGTCATCCTGTAAAAGGAACTTCAGTGAATCCTAGTATTTCTGATAAGTTCCTCTTTGGCTGGGATTACGGTATTTTCTGTCTCTCCCTGGTTCCTGCATTTGGAAGTGAGTGAGTTACAGTACGTTTTGATTCCGTTTTAATCCATCAGAATCAAGTTAGTTGTGAGTGATGGAGGAGCTTACTCTGTGGAGTCCAGGCTGCCTGGAGACATCAGCCACATGCCAAAAGCTTGCTCGTTGCCCAGCAACCTTGCTGGAGGAATAGATTTTGTGCCACTGGCTCCCTTTTTAGTCAAGGCAGAATCTATTAACACTACTATTCTACCCCAGAGAACCAGAACACAAGTTTAACAGAAAAGAATAGTTGGAGGGTTTTGTCATTGTTGTTGTTGTTGTTATTGTTGTTTCGTTTTGAATTGTTTTTGAGAACCCAGCACCATGTTTCTGGCTTCTAAACCCTACTACTAATTTCATTGACTTATGCATAAAGACTTGGAGCTTATGAATATCACTTATCACTGTTGAAGCAGGAATGATCTGTCTCCTGCATCCTTGGCGCCTAAGGAAGCCCACTGTTTCATTTCCCTTAGATAATAGCACACAGGGACTGGAGGATGACCTTGAGCACCCAAATTGACTGGGGAACACATGAGAGTGACCCCATTTCCCCCCAAACTTTCATTCCCCCTGCAGGTGTAGTTGCCGGCTTGCGCTTTCCTGAGGCTGACTTCTCTTCGATTTTTTCCAAGGTACCTGCTTTAACTCTGATTGAAAAGTGCCCGTGTATGCCTTCCTCTTATCCTTCAATCAAAGACTGTCTTTTCCCCTTTTGTAGCTAAATACTTCAGCGCCCGGATTGATGGTTTCCATCTACCAGGGGAGTTCACATCGTCGCTGTCAGCTCCATTGTTTTCCTTCTGCTCTTAATGTAATAGCTTTGGGTTGTCTGAGGCAAGCTGATGGCCAAGACCGAGTCAGGTGGCTGGAGTTACTAGCCACTGCGGAAATGCAATTTGAATAATGGACTGCATCAGCTGAGTGTGGCTCCCTCGTGCCCTTCTGTAAAACAAAGGACCGGCTCTGGGCATTAACCCATGAGTGGTAGGAAAGATCAGATCCACGCCCCTGAAAGTCTCAGAAGGAGAGCTGGAGGGGTTGTGCTTTTCAGAGTGAATGGACACTGGCCCCTCGCATCAATAAAAGTGTGGCCTGCAATATGGTAGAGGAATTAGTTAAGTTACCAAAGCCATGACTGACTTGGAAAACATCAAAGTATACCTGTTTGCTGGCCCTGATCCTTCTGAACTTTGTTAAGTGTAACAATTCATGTTTTTTTACCACCAGGTCTTAGAATATTACTTATGTGGAGGACCTTAGAAATTATAGTTTAAAGGCCCAGTGTTAAAAAGAAATAAAAAAAGATTGTTCAAGGATACATGCTATGTCACGGGAATTAGGGACAGAATATGGACCCCATTTTCAGCCAGTTAACTGACCCATATGCTACAGGAAATCCCTCAAAGATGGCCACTCAGACACTATTGCCAACTGAAAGTCTTTATTCCAGGCAGCTGGTTTTCAGGACCCAAATATAGTGCTGTATGTTTAGAGAATGGGTCCTTCCTTCCTTCCTTCCTTCCTTCCTTCCTTCCTTCCTTCCTTCCTTCCTTCCTTCCTTCCTTCCTTTCTTTTTCTTTTTTAAGGTAAAAGCCACATCTTGGCATCTTGCTCTATATCTGCTGAGAGTGTTTTTATACAAGCAGATAGTTTAACAGAAGCTAAGACAAGCAGTTACCTTGAGGGGGAGGTTTGCACAGCAGGCAGCTTAGCAGAAGCTAAGGTAAGCGACTTTGGGTTACTAGAATAGAATTTGGTAATTTTCAGTGGGATTCTCCATTAAGGAGATCAAATTCTAGTTAAATCTGAAATGGCCTCAACGGGAGTACAGGATTGGAGGAACCTCTGCATTGTCTCGTCCTGTCACACCAAAACTAGGGATTTGCCATGCATGAGAAAAGGGAAGTGCCTGTTTTCCCAAAATAGGTTCCATTGCTGTCCAACATATACGTCTCTCTCTCTCTCTCTCTCTCTCTCTCTCTCTCTCTCTCTCTCACACACACACACACACACACACACACACACACACACACACCTACCTGTTGTAGGTACTAGGAGCAAGCAAGGTCTGTATTTCCATGAAGTGACATTGTTAAAGCTGGGAAGACCCCCACAGCCCACCTCCAAAGCAAGAGAAATATGACGAGACAGAAGGTGGCATATCAGAGGCCATTTGGTGGCAAGTTTCATCTGCTGAAGGATAGCAGCAGGTAACTCTGGAATGACCACGTTCTAGAAAACATGTTAGTAAAACAGGAAGTCTGGCCCATTGTTACCAGTTGAGTCGTAATGCAGCAGAGAGACCTGCCTGGTGAGACTGTTCATGATTGTGAACCAACCAAAACCCAGATGGAGGTGTGAAAGGGGGTGGTCTACAGCCCTGTAACAAAAGGCAGGGGGACTGGAGAGATGGCTCCACGGTTAAGAGCCCTTACTAGCCCTATTCTTCCGGAGGTCCTGAGTTCAATTCCCAGCAACCACATGGTGGCTCACAACCATCTGTAATGGAATCCGATGCCCTCTTGTGGTGTGTCTGAAGTCAGCAAAGTGTACTCATATAAATAAAATAAATAAATCTTTTTTTTTTTAAAAAAAAAAAAAAAAGGCAGGATTGAAAAAGCATGGCAGATTGATCAGAAATGAAGATGTTAAGACCCCGGAAAAGTGTTTCTGTGCTGACACACAAAGCATGGACACATAGGCAGAAATGTCATTAAAAAAGCAATGTGACCTCAAGGCGATGCCAGGGAAGGGAAACCGTCAGGTTCTCTTCAGCGTCTGCCCGACTCCTGGTGGCAGGCAGCACCCTTTTGGAATCAAGGCCTGGTGCGCAAGTGCCAGCCAAGGAAGGTCGCAGCTTTGGGATTTTTGTGGCTATCTCCTACACAGAAGATGGAGGTAATATTCTTAGGTTTATGGCTAGCTCTCAGAGAGAAGAATTCTAACTTCTGTTTTTGTTTTGTTGTTGGTAGTGGCGTTTGTTTGTTTGTGTTTACTTTGAGGAAAAGGAAGGTAGTTTCTGGCATATCCTGAAGGACAGGAAGGACCAGAGGACTGGAAGAAAGACAGAAAGAGACTGTGGTCAGAGGCCTTTCATTTAGCCAGTAGTTCAAAACTCAGGGCTCCCGTAGTGCTGGGACACTCGCTAGGCTGTTCTGCCACACTTTTTAGATACTTTCTTCTTATTGCCAAAGCTCTCTGTATAACATCCCCGCCCCAGATCCTGTCTGATTCATTTGCATGCAGCAGTATTCTGCCCAGCTTCTGTGAGCAGCAGCAGCAGCAGCAGCAGCAGCAGCAGCAGCAGCAGCAGCCTTTTGGACATGTTAGCCTCCCCAGATTTGATTTCGAAGTCAGAAGCCTCCTTCATCCTTCCTCACTCGTTGCTTTAGGTCCCCAGGTATCTCTCTATGCCAGGGTATTTTTTGGTGTGTACTGTGAAACTCTAGCTGGAGTTTTAGATCTGAATTGAGCAGATAGTCTAAAAGACAGTGGTTAACAGTGGTTTGCTTGGTTGAGGTTGCATCGGTTGCCAGGTCATGATTTAACCACATACACCACTTTCTCTTCTCCCCTGCCTTGGCATCACAAGTATTCTAGATTCCAAAAGCATTACATACACACATGCATACCACATGCACACACACACCATGCATGTGCACACACACACACACACACACACACACACACACACACACACACACTCAGGGTCCAGTTTGTGAAGGGGTGGAGATAGAAAGGTTTCAAATCACTGCTGTTCTTTGCATTTTCTTTCTTCTGCTGACACATTGTGCTATTTGGATATCAAATTTCATAGAAAAGTACAAACAGCCCAGGGCCTTGTTTTTGTAATTTCATATTAAACTCATTTCCTTGGAAATTTGGCTGGAGGGACTTTTCCTGCAACCTCTCTTCCATTTTGGCATGACTTTTTTTTTTTTCTTTTCCCACTTGGCCAGGTTGCTTGTATTTTTGTTTTATTATAAGAATGGGACCTCCAGTAGACTAACCGTGTCAGGTTCCCCCACTTCCTGGTGCCTCGCACCACAGTTCTGAAACATGTGGAACGATTTAACTTGCTTTTCTCAGTACATGCACTCACCTTCAGGGCCCGGGTTTGTTGTTCTCACTTGACCAATATGGAAACTGAGGCTGATAATGTTAAGTACATCCCTAAGTTGTGCTCCTGTGACTACTGTAAGGGACCCCTGCTGTGAATATGAGCTGCAGAACCCCTTTATGTCTCCATGGTAGGAGTTCCCTTTTAAGTTATGACCAAATCCTCAAAATAAGGAGGGAAGGGGTGATTTGTATATTATTTGTATGCACACAGCTAGACCAATATTAGCTGTGTGCATTCTTGTATGCCAGCCAGAGGATTGTTCCTTTTTTTAAATTTAATTTATTTATTTTATGTATATATGAGTGCTCTATAGTTATCTTCAGATACACCAGAAGAGGGCATCAGATCCCATTATAGTAGGTTGTGAGCCACCATGTGGTTGCTGGGAATTAAACTCAGGACCTCTGGAAAAGCAGTTGGTGCTCTTAACCTTTGAGACATCTCTCTAGCCCCTTATTATAATATTTTTAATTTAAAAATTTCCTCAGTTTCCATTTGTCCACTCTGGTGGTTTGAATACAAACAGTCCCCATAGGCTCATGTGTTTGAATGTTTAGCCTGAAGAAAGTGGCAGTGTTAGGAGGTGTGGCCTTGTTGTAGTAGGTGTGGCCTTTTTATAGTAGGTGTGGCCTTGTTGGAGAAGTGTGTCGCTATGGAGGTAGGCTTTGAGGTCTCCTATGCTCAAGCTATGCCCAGTGTGGCACACAGTCTCTCCTTGCTGTCTTTGGATCAAGATGTAGAACTCTCAGGTCCTTCTCCAGTACCATGTCTGCCTGTAGCTGCCATGCTCCTGCCACAGTGATAATGGACTGAACCTCTGAAACTGTAAGCTAGCTTCAGTTAAATATTTTTTTTATAAGTGCTACCTTGGTCCTGATGTCTCTTCATAGCAATGACACCCTAAGACAACCACAGAAACTAGTCCTCACCCTGTGCTTTTGAAAGCACTGTTTGGGGGAGCGGCATGTAGCAGAGTGGTAGAACCCATGTCTTGGGTTCGTATTACAGCTTGGAAAACAAGAAAGCTATGAAAGCATTATTTGGAAAATGTTTCTACTGGAACTCAAGTAAAGTTTGGTGCATTCTACTATACAACTAGTAAAAGATTTAAACAAAACAAAACAAGAAAAAACAGGAAAGAAAACAGAACATTCTCTGACAGGTAAAGATGCAGCCTCCTACATTATTTTTATTGTTATTGCTTGGGTTATTTCTCTCTCTCTCTCTCTCTCTCTCTCTCTCTCTCTCTCTCTCTCTCTCCTTCTCTCTCTCTTTTGTTCTGTTTATTTTAAGACAGGGTCTCACTGTGTAGCTCAGGCTACCTGGAACTTACTGTGTACCAAGCTGGTCTTTCAAACTCATGGCAATCCTCCTGCCTCAGCCTCCACAGTTCAGAGATTTAAGTATAAGCCACCATATCTAGCCTCTACTTTAAAACTCACTCTTTCTTTCTTTCTTTCTTTCTTTCTTTCTTTCTTTCTTTCTTTCTTTCTTTCTTTCTTTTGTTTTTTTTTTTTTGTTTTTTGTTTTTTTGGTTTTTTTGGATTTGGTTTTTTTGAGACAGGGTTTCTCTGTGTAGCCCTGGCTGTCCTGGAACTCACTCTGTATACCAGGCTGGCCTCAGAAATCCGCCTGCCTCTGCCTCCCAAGTGCTGGGATTACAGGCGTGCACCACCACAGTCCGGCATAAACTCTTAAACTCTTTTACCCAAATTCCTGCAAAACAAGAATCCCAGTTCCTCTTGGCCAGATCATGACTGAATTGTACTTCTCCATCTTCCTGGGTCCACAGAGCTCTTGGAGCAGGATAACGGTCTGGATGTCTCTAAGGGCTTTCAGTGACCACACTAACCGCTCACACACTGCATGAATTAATTGTATTCGAGTCACATAGCAAAAACATTATTCAGACCTGTTTTTCTGGGTTAACTCTAGCCAAGTAAATGACTCCCTCTTTGGGCGACAGTGAGAAATTGGAGAAGCTGCAGTAACTCATTTATATCACTAGGGTTCCATTTGGAAAATGATACCTCCTGTTGTCTAATTTAATTAGTAATTGCATTTTCCGTTCCAATTGAAAACCTCGGAAGAAAGGATGGTAATAAACTGTGGTCTATGGTATTATTATAGTTATCTAATTATATTTACCATTGTGACAGTTTTAGATTAAGACACCTTTCACAAAGGAACAGAGTTAGCTAATAGATTTTTCTCTTGTTTCTTAGTCAGGTATCTTAGAGCCTGGTATTAAATGTGGGCCCAAATTGATGTATATGGTTTTGGGCTTGTTGTTTGCCCACGTGGCTGAAGGCTATCTGGCAGTCTATCCTGGATGCAGAGTTCATCACCAGAATTTTCTGAGGCCTATAGCCCAGCTAGGGCAGTGGAGGGATCAAAGGAACAGTAGTTTAACCAAGAGGTGGAAAACAAAGCAATCTGTATTGGTTCTGTTGCCCATTTGTGTCGTAGCCATGGATCATCTATTCATCTGTCTATCTCTCTGTCCATCCATCCATCCATCCATCAATCCACCATGCATTTGTGCATCCATCCATTATCCATCTATCCATCCATCCATCTACCTACCTATCTGTCCATCATTCTGTCTATCCATCCATGTGTCTATCCATCTGTGCATCCATCCATCTACCCATCTACCCATCTATCCATCTACTCATCCATCGATCTACTCATCCATCCATCCACCAACTTACCTATCTGTACATCTGTCTATCTATCCATCCATCTGTCCATCCATCAGTGTATCCATCATCCATCTATCCATCTACCCATCCACCCATCCACCCACTCATCCATCCATCCATCCATCCATCCATCCATCCATCCATCCATCCATCCATCTATCTACCTACCCATTTACCCACTCACCCACCCACCCACCTACCCATCCACCCACCCATCCATCTATCCACCCATCTACCCATCCATCCATCCATCCACGCATCCACCCACTCATCCATCTATCTATCCATCCATCCACCCACTCATCCATCTACCCACCCATCCATCCATCTATGCATCCACCCATCATTCCATTCATTCATCTGCCTTTTTACAGAGTCCACCATGTGTCCAATGCTAGGCTGGATGCTGGCTCTACAAAGATTCAATGGGGAATCATTGTCCCTCTTCTTAATCTCCTCTTAAGGACTTATCATTGGTGTGTGAGGCAGGCACATGAACAGATGCCCACTGGGAAGTACTTTCTCATACTTTGTTAGGAGCGTGTCTAGGCAGAGTGGCCCCCAGAGAAGGAAGAAGCACCTTGTGGCATCTCAGAAAGGCTTTGTGGGGAAATCAACTTGGCATTAAATTTAGGGGTAAGGAGGACCAAAGATATCAACTCAGGGTTATGTCATAATAATGAGTTTGGTTTTACGCTTGTTTGTGATTTCCTAGGATAGGAGCCCCTGGGGAGTTTTAAAGTAGAAAAAAAAAAGGGCAGCCATTTTGTATTTCAAATAAGGAAAACTCTGTTTAATCCCTCTGCTCATGGCTAAGACTCCTCTTCCTCCTGGATTTGTTTGAGTTGCAGTGCCTCTTTAAAATCCCTTTGGAGCTAGGTATGTTGATGCATGCTTATATTCCCAGCTACTCAGGAAACTGAGGCAGAAGGTTACCTTGACTCTGGGAGTTCAAGACCGGCCTGGGCTATGGAGCAAGACTCCACCACACACACACACACACACACACACACACACACACAGAGAGAGAGAGAGAGAGAGAGAGAGAGAGAGAGAGAGAGAGAGAGAGAGAGAGAGAGAGCGAAATCAATAAATAAATGGTCAGGATCACTCGAAGTGATGTATGTATTCACTGCTTTGTCTGTTTCTTTCTCTCTCTCTCTCCTTTCTCTCTCTCTCTCCCCCCCCTCTCTCTCTCTCTCTGTGTTTGTGTGTGTGTATGTGTGTGTCTGCTCCCTTTTTACTTCGGTTTTTGAGGGAGGGTCTCTGGCGGAGCCTAGGGCTTACCACTTGGCTCCTTCTGTCCCTGCCTCCTCAGCACTTGGGGTTACAGGCGTGTATAGTAACACCTGCCACTTCACCCGGATGCTGGGTACTCAAACTTAAGTCCTCACACTTGAATGGCAAGTACCTTACCAACTGAGCCCCCCTCTGAAACCCCCTCTACTCAGTACTTTCTAAGTACTTTAATCTTCACAACCCAATTAAAAGCCATCATGACTAGTTACGTTTAGCTATTTGACTAATTACAGAGACTGTCTGACCTGAGGAGACACTTGAGGGCTGTGTGAACTTGGGCCCTAAACTATGCTGTAAAAGAACAGCAGGTGTCTGGATCTGTTTGGACACTTCTTACCTGGAGTACTTTGGCTGGTGGTTGCCCTTTGTCTCCAATGACCTTAGCAAAGACTGTCAGCAGATTGGGAACAGGCCCAAACACGTGTGCCGTCCTTTACAACTCTTTAATCTTCATCTTTAATGATGTGGTCCTTTATCATAAATACCCAAAATTATGGGGTAGAAGATATGACTTGAATTCTTTTGTACTAACAGTTTGTGATAGATGACTCACATTCCTAAGGGTGTGAACATTAGTCTTCTAATGTTAACAATCATGACTCCAATGGCTTTGGGGGCCTGGGAGCAGCTCTTTTCAAAGACCCATCTTGTCAATAGATAAAAGTAAAACACATGAGAAGGATTAGAACAGAGAAGGCTCTGGAACAGGGTTGGCTGGCCATGAGGAGCTGCTGAACAGAACAACAAAGGTAGGGAAGGGACTTGGCAACCTCAGCAGGCTGTGTTTGTCACGAGACAGCCTGGAAACTTCTAGAAGTTCACACGGAGGGATTTTGAGCAAGGATCAGTTAACAGCACTTCTTTGGCCAGTTTTGTTGCGGCATTGTCTGTGTCCCCACATAATGGGAAAGGCGTCAGTAGCCACCGAGAGTGACGAACCTGGAGGCTCAAGAACTGAAATAAAATGCTCTTCCATGTCTTGGGCTCTGCTCAGCCTGCCAAGAACTAGTCCTGGGTTCCACATTTTGTGGCTTGGGAGGAGTGCTCTGATCAGCTTCAGCTGGTCATAAAAAAGAAATACTACTGTGTTCTTGTAGGGACTGCTTGAAAAAAGATTTTCGAGAGTGGGTTTCCAACTGCAGTGCTGTTTTACTATTAAAAACAAAAACCAAAATGGGAAACCAAGAAAAGCTGTGCCAGGCTTAAGTCATTAGGTCTGTCATGCAGGAGTGAAGGGCAGAACCATACAGAGGGGCGGAACCGTACAGAGGGAATCTGTCTGAGGGAAAGTGCTGGCCTTTCCAGCCTGGGCTGGAGTGCAGCTCCTTCTCCACATGGGCTCTACTTTAACAGGAAGAAATGGAAAGAAGGTGACAAAGAATTTCTTTATTAAATAGAGGAGCACTACAAACACTGTGTTCTGGGTCAAAACAGCTGTTTTAGATGAGCAGATTCTGGGAACTGGATGAAAATAAACCTCTGAGAGTCCGCCGTCTGTAACATGGGGAGAATGTTGGGTGAATGGAGCCAAGGGTGGGTGGGACATCACGGCATCACTGGCAGGGTGAGTGCTTCTCTAACTTGGATATGCATCAGAAGCACTTGGAGGCCCTGGAAAGACAGGACATTTCTCCCTGCAACACTGCGTAGGGTCTGGCCAAAGGATGGGGGGTTTAAAAAGCTCCCCCGGGGGATTTTACTATATTAGAAAACTTAGAGAAACACTTAACCTAAAAGGTAAGTAATGGCTTGCTCTCCATGTGTTCTTTATGCCTAGGACAGATTAGGTTGGAAGATTTGTTCTTCATGGAGCAACAGCCTTTAGTTAATTAATTACTTTATTAATTAATTTATTTCTTGATACAGAGTTTCACTTTGTAGCCCAGGCTGGCCTGGGACTCACCATGTAGTGTAGGCTGGTCTTGAACTCACAGACGTCCACCTGCCTCTGCCTCCTAAGTGCTGGTTCAAGGGCAAGCACCAACCCAGCAGAGGCCTTTTAAAGACGGGCTCAGGGAACTATTTAGTAAGGTTACTTGGATATTTCCTCTGTTTAAGGATTAAGAAATAAAGTTCCAGGGGCACCTTTATTGAGCTGGAGTCTTTGGTTTTATTTTGTTTTGTTTTCCAATACAGAGAAAGCATTAAGTACATGCATACCTTGGAAATATTGTGGGCTCCATTTCAGAGCACCACAGTGAAGAAAACATTGCAGTAAACTGAGTGACATGGTGTTTTTCTGGTTTGGCAATGCATACACAAGTGTTTATGGTGTACTATTACATATGTACTAGGCTTTATGTCAAAAACAAAGCAAAGTAAAAAATGGAAGTCAGACCCTCCTGCAGCAAAAAGATGACAGCTTACCAAAGGCTCAGATTATTAGCTTCTGGGGATGAGGGAGAGAGAGAGCGTGAGCAGACACCCACACATGTAAGTGTGGGGACCAGTGATCAACATCAAGTGTCTCCCTCTGTCACTCTTCCTATTTTTTAAAAATTATTTCTGTTTTATGTGTATTAATGTTTTACATGCATGTATGTATGTGTTTCACATACCTGTGAGGGTCAGAAGAGAGAATTAGATACCTAGAACTGGCCCTACAGACAGCTGAGGTGTATTGGGAACTGAACCCTCCTCCTCACAGGATCTGTGGTGGTTTGAATGAGAATACCCCTCCCCCATAGGCTCAGATATTAGTCAACAGGGAATGGCACTACTTGAAAAGGATTAGGAGGTGTGGCCATGTTGGTGTAGCTGTGGCCTTTTTGGAGAAAATATATCACTGGGGGTGAGCTTTGAGGTTTCAGAAACCAGGCCCATTGGCTCTCTTTTTTCCTGCTGCCTGTGGATCTGGATGTAACCTCTCAGCTCCTCCAGCACCACCTTTACGTAGGATAGCCATTAGGTTTGCCCTATTGGTCCGCTCTTCCCATATTCTCATACATGTGTTCCCTAGAGTAGACTTCTTATTTCCTTCAAGAACTTCTTTTACCTTCACATCTGGCACAAGAAGCCCAGCTTCGGACCTGCCTGCCTTTCCGCATACCTTCCTCCCTAACCCTGCTCATTTCTAGCTTTTCATTGAAAGCGAGACTCATATGGCTCGCTTCACCGCTTCTTAGACATTTCCCGCTTATTAGCTTGCCTGACGTCAGTGTTGTGTCATGGAGAACAGGGAGTCCTGAGAGAGGGAAAGACACTGGAAGCCGGCTGGTAGGCCAGTCAGAACACACGTAGCGCGGATGACGGTGCTAGTCCAGCATGATGGGCACAGCAGTGACGTCACAGAGGTGTGGTTGCATGTCACCAGAGTGGATGCAACAGCAGTGGGAAAGTTACAGATATCAAATTTCAAATAATCAAAGGTTAAGAGTCACAAAGTGGGAGTTGGGTTGCAGAGGTACTGATGATTGGCTTGCTTCTTGTAGAGTTGCATAAGCTAAGAAAAGGCACCATCGACAAAGCACAGCACAGCCGAGTGTGATAGAGGACATGCCGATCTTGTTTCTTTTAGAGTCAACGGTTTTGGTCAGTGCACATAACAAGGGTCTCAGCTGGCATCCCATGGATGCTCATCACGTCTTGCTTTGCTCCTCTCCACCCAGCCACCCTGCCCATCCCCCACCGCCACCTTTGTTTACTCTGTGCATTCCACAGGAGGAAAGGAGGAGAAGAGAACTGTCCACACCTGGGCAAAGCAGGGGACGCCTGTCGGCCCTGGGGACTGTGAGTCTTGACCCTAATTTACTGCTGTTAAAGGAAAACTGAGCTGTAAAATGGACTGAAGGAACAACTCGAGGAGAGAGGGGTGAAAGGGAAAGAAAGGGGCGCATGTGGGGAGAACTGCTCAGGTATATGTGCTGAAAGAGACTGAAGACCAGGAGATGGCCCAGAGGATAACGTGCTAGTTGTCCAATTATGAGGACCAGACGTCAGATCTACAGAACCCCGAGTAAATGCTAGGTGGATGTGGTGGCCCACCTCTAATTCCAGTGCCAGGAAGATGGAGAGGGGCCCCCAGATCAGGTTGACTAGACTAACCTGTGTTCTTGAACTCTGGGTTCAATTGAGAGACCCTGCCTCAAGGAATATAGGGGAGAGGACTAAGGAAGACTCCTGAGGCCTACACACTAGTGTATGTGCGCATGTGAGCACACTTTCTGGTTAAGTCCTTTGCTAACGGTAAGCTTTGTCCTTAAATAGTTCATTTAGCTTTGTTTCCCCCTCAATCTATAAATTAGAAGAAATTCTGCAACCCATTCACCTCCCTGTCCAAACTAAGAATGCAGTCAAGGACATTTGGCCATGCACAAGGGGCAGCTTCTCAGGAGCCCTTATATCAGCCTGGGCTGGTTGTGAATGGATGTCTTCACCTCGGGTGCAAAAGCAGAGGCACAGAGGAGGCTCGTGGGTCCTAAGGGCTGCCACAAAGTCCTGGTGGGAGGGACTTAAGACAATGGCAGCAGGCGTGGGCAGCCTCTCTGACACCAGACAGTGCCTGTGTGCCCCCTGGAGATGCTGGTGTGATTCTGGTTCAACAGTGGAGCCTGAGAGAGAGCCCGTGTCTGCTGAGATGTGCCTTTCCACGGGGACTGCAACCCTGGACCCCAGGTTGCATTTTTCTGGCCATTTTGTAGTATTCTCAAGCATTATTTAAGGTATGCAATGCTTTGGATGTAGGTTTGTGCCTTCTCAGTGGCACGTGGGGTTGCTGACGGAGGAGGGCTTAAAAAAATAGAAGGCTGCGATGTGTTTATTGTAAACATGCGAAGGGGCTCATGATGGTGTAGCACATTGTACCTTGTCAACAAAAATGTCCGCACGCTTGTGTAGTTTGGCTGGTATTTTCTTTCTTAAAAAAATAAAATTAGAGCTGATGAAGTCTCTTGGAACACATAAACACATTGTGGTTTAAAATAGCCCTGTGTAACTAGGCTTTCTCCTGAAGTTTCCATGGCTTAGACCTTTGAAATGAGCTGTTTCTCACCAGCTGTGCTCAGGGAGTCAGTCTCTCTCTCTCTCTCTCTCTCTCTCTCTCTCTCTCTCTCTTTCAGCCAGTGGTTCTGGGATATGCTGGAATCAGAACCACCTGGAGGGTCTGCTGAAAGCGATGGTTGGGTTTCACCCACCAGATGTTCTGATTCAAAAAATGGGGATGGGGTCCTGTATTAGTTGCTTTCTCATTGCTGTAGAGGTTGGGGGAAAACACCCAGCAAAAAAAAATAATAATACATTTTTAAAAAAGCTATTAAGGATGGAAGAGTTTATTTTGACGGAGGATTTGAACATATAACCAACCCATCATGGCAGGAATTCATGGGAGGAAGGACTTGAGGTATCCGCCATCGGATTACATTGTGTCTGTAGTCAGGAAGCAGAGAGTTGATGCAAGCTGGGACTCAGCCTGCTTTCTCCAGGATCCCAGCACACGGAATGGACCAACACGATAGTTAGGGCGCATCTTTCACCTCAGAGGGTGCTTCCTAGTCTAGAGATTCCATCACATCCATGTCCAGAGGTTTGTCAACTAGCTATCTTCTTGTCAAGTTGACATCAGGCCCCTAAACTCAAATATTTCCCAAGTTCCCAGGTGCTGCTGATGCTATGGGCCATGCTACCCTACTCTGAGAACAACTGCCTGCTAGGCCTTGCTAGCCTGGGACCAGCAATGTGTGTTAGCATACCTGGCTAGCGCAGACTCTTGGATCCCAATCCAGGCCTTATAAGTGAGAACCCATATTTTCCTGAGACTGTTGTTTGCAAAGCACTTTGCAACATGCTGAGTGCTCTGAGAGTAGGTAGCGTTGAGTTTTCACAAGGTCTGGGGAGAGGGGAAAGAAAGTCCTGAAGAAATTAAGAACCCCTAACTGACCCTTCCCGGACAAGCTGAGACCACTTCAGCCAGACTGAGCGTATTTCCCTCAACTCTGCACCGTTGAAAACGACACATGTTTTCCTTATTCCCTTATTCTAGAGAGCATGAACTTTGTATGAATTTGTATGTATTTGAGCTTTGTATGTATTTGAAGCCCTTACACATGAAGCATCATAATGGGACAGACTTCTTGTCCTAGAAAAGGGAGTAAGAAATGGTCCGCCTCTTGGTTGCTTGTGCTCACCATGGTTTATTTTTTTACCATCATGAGAAACATCAGATGTGACTGAAATCCTTGTGTGTGTGTGTGTGTGTGTGTGTGTTCACAGGGTGACAGTACTGCCCTTTCCCATCCCTCCTCTATAGTCATGACGGCCGAAGGCTGTGATTATATCCGAAGCATTGTATAATCTGGTGGCAAAGAAATGACCAAAAAGATTTTCTACAATATGTGCAGGGCTCAATCAGAACAACAAAAATACTAAGTACCCTTTCTGGACAAATGATGGACAACAGAGGAGGGAGAAGAGGCCATCTAGGACTGTGGGGAGTATAGGCGGAAGCTGAAGTTATGCGACTGAAAAGTGCCAGGGGCAGGGAAGCCTCAAAGATGGCTGCCAGCAAGAAGGGTCTGTGGATCAGGCACTTGCTGCCAAGCCTGATGACCTGAGTTAATTTCTAGGACCCATGTGGTAAAAGGAGACGTGCACTCTGACCTCCACACGTGTGCGATGTGGCAATACCCACCTAATGACACTGCATGTAACTTAAAGGGATTTGGAACTTGTCATTGGTAGTTTATGGGTACTGTTCCTAGACTCCCAGGACTTGATGCTCCCGCCCTTCCCCCGTCAGGAACACCAAGAGATTTATAAAAAAGATTTTAAGGTGCATGTTTAAAATAGTAGGGTTTTTTTGTTTGTTTGGTTTGGTTTGGTTTGGTTTGGTTTTTCCTGGAGAGTGAAGCCAGTATCTTATGCATGCAAGACAAGTACTCTGTGGCCTGGGCCTTGGGCTAAGCACTAGGTAGAGTATCATCTCTCATTTTTAGCCTTTTTCCTTTTTCTTTAAAAATACCACTGCTAGGCTCTAATTGCTATAGAATATACTGCACACGTTCTGCGTGTTGGTTGGTAATTTGGAACATATGCACATAACTATCAAGGTGAAGAAAAGCCCATCACCAGTGATAAACAGGAGATTGCAAAGGTCCCCTGATGCTGCAGCGGGCGCCTGCTCTGGGCCGGCTGAGCACAGCACTAGCACTGTGGAGTCTACACAGCAATGAAGCTTTGGTATGTTCTGGGATTCTCTGCAGTCAGTCTGCTGAGCTGTTACCAGTCAGCCGGATGATGAACTGGACCAGGCACTTGTTTTATGTCCCTTGCTTTTGTTTTTCTCCAAAGGCTGTTTGATCTCGAAGTGGCCTGGAGTTTTTAGCTGGCTCTGCTTCTGGGAGCTGCCTACACCCGTGAGTTATGTTTCGTTTGGCTTCATCTGAATAAACTGTGCTGAGTTTAATCAGCCTAAGGAACTTTCCTCCTTAACACACACAGAAGCTTCTTCCTTCCCCTGTCATCTTTACTGTCATCTCCTGCCCTGCAAGTAGGCAAGAGTCTGCAATCCCCCCAGTTGCACAGATTGCTCTGCAGAGTCTAGAATTTCATGGAAAAAGAACCAATGTCCTATGTGCCTTTCTGACTGGAGTGTGAATGGCTTCCTTCATTCAACATAATTATTTTAAGATTCACCCAGGTTTTCCCATGAGTTAATACTCCCAGCCTCTACTGCCGAGTGGTTTTCCAATGTAGAGACATAGGGCAACTCGTCCACTCACCTGCTGGCTGATGGGCATTTGAGTTGTTTTCAGCTTATGGCTATCACAAGTAAGGCTTCTGGGAACATTTGTGTACAAATTTCTACATAGGCATATGCTCCACTACTCTTGGATAGACACATAAAAATTGGAATGGCCAGGCCATATAGTGGGTATATGTTTAACTCTTTTAGAAACTGCCAGAATGTTTTGTAAAGAATTCTTACAATTTCGCATTTCTGACTCCAGTGTGTAAGAGTTTCATTTGCTTCGTATCTTCACCCAATTGCAGTATGATCAATTGTGTATGTGTGTGTGTGTGTGTGTGTGTGTGTGTGTGTGTGTATGCATGCATCTGCACACATGCCTGTGTATTGGTGTGTGGCACTGGGTAACACCCTCTACCTTGTTTTGTTTTTTTTTTTTTAAGACAATGTCTCTCACTGAACCTGGAGCTCACACTGTTCCTAGTGTAGCTATAGGGAATATATGTTACCACATTATATATTCTACCATGGATGTGTATATATGGGGAAAATATAGTATATGTAGAGAGGGGTTTGAGACATCCATTGGGTCTCAGAACATATCCCCCAGAGGTAAGGTGGAGTGCTATATTTTACTTTCAAATATTTGGGTATTTTCCAAATATTCTGTTATTGCTTTGTGATTCAGTTTTATTGTAGTCAGAGAAGTTGCTTTATAGGACTTGAGTCCCTTTTTATGGTAAATGTATTTCATTGTTATTTAGATGTTTGAGCTCTTGCATTAATTTTTTTATGAGACAGTGAACACTGGCAAATTATTTTTCCCACAGAACTGTAACCACACATTCCCAGACAGTGTGTGTGTATGTGTATGTGTACATGTGTCATATAAGTGTGGTTTAACTAATTAACACACAACACCATATTATTGATTACATTATAAAACAAATTAGCACATATCCAAGTATTAAGTTACACATCTCAACGGCTTTTGAAATATTAGACATCAGCTTAATGCCTTAGCAGAAACCTACTTCCTTTTTCACAAGAGAGGTTGGAAAGAGAAGAGGAAAATTTATACTTTGAGCACAAAATGAATAATCATAATTCAAACATTGCTAAGTATATAAAAAAGAGGATGGGAATTTCAGAAACTTTAATAATTGGCTAGCTCTAAAAGAGCATCGCTATCTTTTAAACATATTGGCTAAATTAAAGAGCATATTTTATGTGTTCTGTACAAGACAAAACATTTTCCTGGAATATTTACAAGTCCATCCCTGCATTCTTTACTCAGACACCCCTACCTCCTGCTAAGTTGTATCTCCAAATGCAAACATTGCATTCACTATAAGGCCTTTTGGAGAGGGGATTTCTCAAGGGCAAGTTTTGCAATGGTAGGCTTTTAAAATGGAGGTTTCTTGTAGTGGCACAAAAATAAGAATAGAAAGACATTAAATAATCTTAAGACTTGGTGACTGGATGGACCAACCACAAGATCTGATTTCTTAGTGTCTGACATTTGGGTTCCATATGGTATTAAAATTACACAGGTATTACGCCCAAGTACTTTGGACTTTGGTCTTTCTAAATTCCCTCTCTGTTGATAAGCTTTTGGCACAAGAATAGATTTAATGACATCACTGAGTCCTGAGTGATCTTTGGAGCAGTTCCTTGGTAGCGGCAAGCACATTTGAGATGCTGGGTAGCAGGAATTCTTTGCTAACTGTCCACATCACTTGGACACTTACAGAGGTTGTGTTCTGTCCACTCATGGCCTGGGAAAGCCCACTTTCCCACTTCACTCCTGTGGCAGCTTCAAGTCCGTGGGTTGGGTAGGCGTGTCTGACCGGGTAAGTCCCACGTCACGTTGTACTCTCAGGCAATAAGCATTGAGACCCTCAGTTTTACTGATGTAGTTGTTTCCATGGTCACTGGAGATGCTGAAGAGTAGCCCTGTTTTAGGAAAATATATTTCTAGGTACAAAAGTGCTCTTTGTGAAAAGTTCTACACTGCTCTTTTTTCCATTGGACCTTCACGCCCTGCCCTGGTGCTCCTCCGGGGCCTGCAGCTCAGTGGACAACAATTCTTGGTGAAGCTTGGTTTTCTAAAGATTAGCCGGTCCTCTGTGATCTGGTTGGGTGGCGGTGAGCCAACAGTAGGTCAAAGGAGGATGTGTACTCATTCTTCCCTGTCCTATTTTCGTTTCTGTTGCTGTGATGAACTTCTCTGATAAAAATCAATCTAGGAGAGGAAGGTTCTGGGTTACAGTCCACCACTACTGACAGGTCACAGTGGCAGCTTGCCACATCACATTCATGGTCAAAAACAGAGAGATGCTTGGTACTCAGTTTTCTCTATTTCTATCTTGTCCAGAGCCCCAAACCAAGGAATCATGTCCTCAGCTGGGGTCTCCCCATATTATCTCAGGTGATCAGGACAATCTCTTACAGACTTACCATCAGATCAACATGACCTAGGCAGCCGCTGAGACTCTCTTTCTAGGTGATTCTAAATCGTGGCAACTTGATAGTTACTACTAACATTACAGTAACGTTGTATGTATACAGTACTTTAATGTTATAAGTACACTGTCCTAGCAGAGATGCTGTGGAGCCTGAAGTGGCCATTTCCTGTAGCTAGGCAGAACCCGAAATGGAGAGATAAGGATACCAACCCACCTGCAAAACTTTTGACCCCAAATTTTTCCTGTCTACAAGAAATGCAGGGAAGGAGCAGACTGAAGGAATGACCAACTAGTTACTGGCCCAGTTTGAGAGCCAACCCTTGGGAAAGCAGCAGTCTCTGACATTGTTAATGATACCCTGTTCCCACCAGGACAACCAGACAGGAGCCTAGCATAACTGTACTTTGAGAGGCTCTACCCAGCAGCTGACTGAAACAAATGAAGAGACCCACAGCCAAACAAAATGGATGGAGCTTGGGGAGTCTTCTGGAAGAGTTAGGGGAAGGATTGAGGGAACCGAAGGGAATGGAAACTCCACAGGAAGACCAACAGAGTCAACTAACCTGGACCCTTGAGGGCTTTCAGAGACTGAACCACCAACCAAATAGATAGCATACATGGGCTGGGCCTAGGCCCCAGGTGTGCATCTCAGTCTTCATGCACAACCACTGGAGTGGGACTGTCTGTTGTCTGCCTGTGGATCCCATTTCCCTAACTGGGCTGCTTTGTCTGGCCTCAGTGGGAGAGGATGTGCCTAGACCTCCATTGCTAAGATACAAGATACAACCTGGATGGGCCAGGGTTGGGGGATACCCAGAGGAGGCCTCCACCCTCTCAGAAGAGAAGGGATAGGGAAAGGGGCTGTTGAGGGAAGGAGCAGCAGGAGGCAGGACGGTGATCAGGATGTAAAGTGAATAAATTAATTAATTAATGAGAAAAAATAAAGAGTACCCTGTATAAAGAGGCTTCCACAGGAGCAGGGAGGTTTGCTTGCACCATGTTGGTTTAGTTTAAAAACACCCAAAAGTATTGTGAAAGAATTGGAAAGTTTAACACAGAAATGATGTAAAGAGATGCCTTCAGTATCCTCCCCGGGAACCCCTCGGGGCTCTGTGTGTGAAATTGGGAGAAATGGGAAATGGAATGAGTTTTCTAGCTACAGCTTTCAGATCTTTAGCTTGGGAACATTGACACAAATGCAAAGGAAGCAACAGGGTCACCCACTCAGGTCATCACGCTCCCAAAATGTTCTTCAGTTTTCAGCTCAACATGTTGGCACCCAGGGCGCTAATTCCTGCCTCAGGACTTTTGGTAGACCGGTGGCAAACCGGTCCTTGTCTGCATAGGGTCTGCCTTACTTTGGTTTCTGTTGCTATGGTAGGCACTTGGGGAGGAAAAGCTTAATTTGGCTTTCTGCCTATAGTCCACGATCCAGGGAAGCCAAGGTAGGAACTCAAGGCAGGAAGGTGAACTGGGGACCTCAGAGGAACAGTGCTTCCTGACTTGCTCCCAGGCACAAGTTCATCTACCTTTCTAACACAGCCCTGCGATGGTATTGCCCTCAGTGGGATGGTCCTTGTATCTTAGCAATCAATAAAATGTCCCACAGACATGCCCACCGGCCAAGCTGAGGGAGGAAGCTTGTCAACTGTAGTCCCCTCTTTGTGGGTGTGTCAAGCTGACAATCTAAGCTAGCCACAGCAGGGTCCTGCTGCAGAGAGTCCTGGCAGCCAGCTGTACCGCCCTTCAGAGATGCCATTACTACTCTGTGCCTAAGTGTAGTCCCTGCAGCAGGTCCTGAGGGTAGAGCCAGGCATGCTGATGTTGTCTTGGGATGGGATAGCTACAAGGGTACCACTCCACCACAGTGATTGCCTGTGAGGGGAGCTTTCGCCTAGCTGTTCCCTGCCCTGGGGAGCCACTATGAATTCAGCCCTTGAGGCTGAATGCTTTTGCACTTAGGGATAATTGTTTTTATGGCCTCAAGTGGTCTCTCTTGTTCAGTGCTCATGTGTATTTAAATTCCTAGTCTTCTGTTGTTGAGTGTATGTTTTTGACAGTAGATCATTTTTGGTTCACAGTGTTCAAACCCTCTACACCTTTCCTGATTTTCCTGTCTGAAATTTCGGGCTGTTAATGTGTGCTTGCCTATTTTTCCTTGCAGTTCTGTTATTGTCCTCCATGTGTTTTGCAGGTGTTGTTGGTATCTAGGTATCAGGGATTAGTTTATTTTATGGTTAGTTATGGTGCTAGGGCTGGAAGCCAGGGCTGCTTCGGGCTTTGTGAGCTCCGCCACTGAGTCCCAGCCCCAGCATTTGGTTTCAGAGACAGGACCTTGTATAATTCACCCTCACCTCGAACCTTTCATTCTCCCGAGTTTACCTCCTGAGATTTGAGGTGCTGTGTTTTTATAATTATGGGATGCCTCTATTATCAGAAATTATCCCCATCACTACAGCCTCGCTTTTCGATTTGAGATCTCCTTTGACATGAATGAAGCCATTCCAGGTTTCTTTCCTCTCTTTCTTTTTCTAGAGCATAAACGATTTTACATGTGTGGTCGTTTTACCTGCATTGAGTCGGTGCACCAGATGCGTGCCTGGTGCTGGAGGTGGCCAGAAGGGGGCGTCTGATCTAGAACTACAATAACAGGGGACTGTGAGATGCCATGTGGGTGCTGGGAAGTGATCTGAGTCCTCTGTACGAGCAGCGAGTTTCCTCATCTCTCCATCTTCCCCTATTCTTCTGGTTCCCATTAGCCCCCCACATAGCCCTCTGATTCTGCTTTTACATCACATGAATTTCATTACACTGTCTCCTCTTCCTCCTCCTCCTCCCCCTCCTCCTCCTCTCCCCCCCCCCTCCCCTTCCTCCTCCTCCTTCTCCTCATCATCATCATCATCATCATTGGTTAAGTTCTTTTCCTTCACTCTCCCTCTTGTGGTCCCCATTGTACTTTTATGAGCTAACATCTGCATATGAAGGACATTGTAGCAATTGACTTTCTGGGCCTGAGTTGTTTCATTTAACACAACACTATCCAGTTCCTTCCATTCTCCTGAAATGTCATGATTTACTTTATTTTTTATGGGTGATTAAAATTTTATTGTATGGGCAGGAGAGGTGGCTCAATGGTTAAGAGCATTTGTGTCTCATGCAGAGGACCCAGGTTCTATTCCCAGCACACGGTGGTTCACGGTCGAGTTACCCATAATAACTCCAGTTCCAGGCACTGTTGTTGTCTCCTGACCTTTGTGAGCATTGTACATACATGGCACACACACATACATTGCAGGCAAAACACTCTCACATGAAATAAAAAATGAGTAAATATAATTAAAAACATTTAAGCTGTAGAATCATGTAAAAATATATTGTGTATGTGTAGCATGTTTTCTGAATCCATTCGTCAGCAGGTGGACGTCTAGGGCGGTCTGTTTCATGGTAATTGTGAATACTGGAAGAGTAAACATAGATGTATATTGACTTAGAACTCTCTTGGTATGCACCTCAGACTTACATATAGCTGGAAATAGCCGGGGCATGTGGTTAGTGCTTGTGGGACATCCACAGTGGCTTCCATAGCAACGTCAGTCTGTTCCCACCATCAGCATCACAGGGTACCTCTTCCCTCACATCCTGGACAGCGTGTGTTGCTCTTTGCTTTCTTAATGAAACATGAATTAGATAGGATGGAATCATAAAGTGGTTTTAAATGTCATGTCCCTAATGGCCCTGGTTGTTGAATGCACTTTCAAATATTTATTGGCTGCATGTTTCTTCTTTTGAGAACCTTTAAAGTTAATTAGTCCACTTGTTGACTGGATGGTTTGTTTTGGTGTTTAATTTTTAAAAGATATTTATTTTATGCATGTGGGTATTTTGCCTACATGTATGTCTGTACAATGTTTGTATGCCTAGTATCCTTGGAACCCCCTTCCCCCCAAAAACAGGTGTTGGACTCCCTGGCACTGGAGCCATTAGTGGTATAATGCCTCTTTTTGTGCCACCACCATGCTGACATAGGTTTGTCACTATGGCTCTGTGGTGTAGTTTGATGGTGGTGATGTCGCCAGCACTGCCCACTCTGCTTAGGATTGTGCTCCTTGTACATCCTTATGGGATTTGGGATTCTTTTTCTAGTTCTATGAAGAATCTAGCTGGGATTTCGATGGTGATTACTTTAGATCTGTAGGTCACTTTTGATGGTATAGCCATTGTCATACTGTTGGTCCTGCCAGTGTGTATGGACATGGAAACTCTTTCCATTTTTGATCTCTTTCTTCAAAGTTTTCACTGTACAGCTCTTTCACTTCCTTTGTTATCTTTATGACTATATATTTTATTTTTCTTAAAGCAATTGTGAATGATACTCTTTTCTTAATTTCTGCCGTACAGAGCCATCCCTTGTTTACAGAAATGCTGCTGGTTCTTGTGGGTTGATTTTGTATCCCACTTTATTTAAAGGGCTTTTAAATTTAAGAGTTTCCCAGGTGTAGATAGAGGACTGTATTGCACAGGAATGGTGTGCAAGAGAACATTTTTGTCCTATTTCTGATTTCGGAACAAATTCTTGGTTTTCTTTCATTTAGTTTTATATTGGCTGTAGGTTTGCTTTATTAACACCTTCGTTCTTCAATTTGTTGAAATGTGTTTCCTTTATGCCTAAATTCTTTGGGGCTTTTATCAGAAAGGATGTTTAACTTTGTCTAAGGGTTTTTATATCTGTTGAGAAGATTATATAATTTAAAGTCTATTTATTTGTTATATTACATTTATTGATTTGCATATATTGAACCAATCTTGTATCCCTGTGATAAAAACAACTTGGTCATGGTGTACAATCTTCTTAATATTCCTTCTGTATGATTTGCAAAGATTCCACTAAGACTTTTCTGTACCTATATTAATGATGGGAAAATGGCCTGTATTTGTGTGTGTGTGTGTGCAAGCACGCACATGCATTTGTGTCCTGTGGTTTTGGTATGGGGATAATACTGCATTCATGGAATGAATTTGGATTGTATTTTCTTTTTCTATTTTGAAGAATGGTTTGCAGTGTATATATGTTAACTGTGTTGCATTGCTTGTTGTAGATCTCTTGAAGCTGTTTATAGCTTCTTTATTAAATTTTGATAGATCATATTCATAACAGTTCATTCATTCTGTATTTTCTCAGTTTCTGGAAGTTACGTTTCAGGATATCCCAAAGTCATTATCTGGATCTCAGTTGGAATTTATTGTATCATCCCCCTTTCCACGCCTAATTTTATTAATTTGTTTCTTTTCTCTGTTTTGGGTGGTTAGTTTGACTATGGGTTTGCCAATCTTTATCTTTTCCAAGAACCATTTTTTGAGACATTGTCTTATATATCCCGGGTTGGCCTTGCCCTCACTGTGTAGCCAGGGATGGCCTTAAGCGCCTCATGTTCCTGCCTCCAGCTTCTACATGCTGGGATTACAGCACCACCATGGCGGTATAACCACCTGCTTCAATCGTTTGATTGACCTGAACTATTCATCAGAAGAACCAATTTCTTGTTGGATTCTATGTATTTAATTTATTTCAGTCTTCATTTCAAATTTTTCTACCCTGATATTATTTCTTGCTGCTTATTATTTTGAGTTCTGGCTTGTTCTTGCCTGGTTAATGTGACATTTTTTTTTTTTTTTTTGATTGAAACCAACAGAGATCCATCCCTTTCCAAATGAACTCAGTTTTCCTGGCAAGAATGGGGAGGAAGGAGAGAAGACATAGGATACTTGGGTTTCTAACTTACTGTTCCCCTTGCTCTAAACTCTGTTGTTTTCCCATAACAACAATCTGGTTGACCTGGCTTCCATTAGACCATTCATCAACCTTGCGAGGAGGAAAACAGTCATGTAACTATAACACAGCACCAGATAGAGGATGTTCAGGGGATTTGGGGCTGATAAGAGGACAGGGTATGACTGGTAAGAGGAAGACTGGTACAGAGTCTTTGTTGGGGGACATTGACTGGCTTTCAGACAAGCAGGTGAGAAACTTCCTCAGGGCATGAATCTATGCAGGGGAAGCAGGAAGGAACCTCAGAAGAGGCTTTTTTGGGTCTATGAGATGTGCCACTCAGCAGCCTGGAGCTAGGTCCCTAGTTCAGGCTGCCTCCCAAGTGGTAAGGGCCACCTCCATCTTAACATCCAGCAACAGATACCTAGTGTAGTCTTGTGGGCATGAAGACAGCTCAAAGTGGTTGAGAATCTGCATAGTTAAGCTGGTTTTAGAAGGAGATGGCTCAGCCTTAAGAGCACTGGCTGCTTTCCCAGAGGACCTGAGTTCAGTTCCTAGCACCCACATGGCAGCTAACAACTGTCTAGAGTCCATCTCCAAGTGATTTAACACCCTCACATAGACATAAATGCTACCAAAAAATGTACATAAAATAAAAATAAATAATAAATAAAAAACAAATAATCATTATTTTAAAAAGTATATGTATATGCAAACAAATTGAGCTTGATACCAACCAATTTTTTTATTTTTTTAAAGATTCATTTATTATTATATCTAAATACACTGTAGCTGCCTTCAGATGCACTGGAAGAGGGCGTCAGGTCTCTTTTACGGATGGTTGTGAGCCGCCATGTGGGTGCTGGGATTTGAACTCAGGACCTTCAGAAGACCAGTCAGTGCTCTTAACTGCTGAGCCATCTCTCCAGCCCCCAACCAGTTTTTTAACTCGAAGTTTTCAGCCCTCAATGGGACATCGTCTACTCCTGTAGGACATTGACAGTCACAACCCTGATGCCAGTTGAAAGGCGATCGGAGTCGAAGATGGGTGAAGCTTCTACCGTGGCTCTTTACCTTCTAGAGGTAAGGATGAGCAAGCCATGTCCTCCGAAGGCCTTGATGTATTTATCTCAGTGTTGCCTAATGTGTCTCATACTTTAGTTATACCCATGTGACTGCCCAATGACTGGCCAGGTGGATGGAGAGATGAATAAATGAATGTTTATCTCCTCTCTGGAAGAAGAGAGTTTGTCTTCAATGCCCATGCAAGGTATCTCCCTCAGGTACTTCCCATCTCTCTCCCTGTATCATGCCTTTGGTTTTGCTGTCTAACTCAGCAATAGTTGTAGCCCAACCAGAGCGGTTAGCTTCTGGGAGGCTTGGCGTATGGCATCCTTTTTAGAAACATTCCACCCATCCCGAGTCTCGCCACCGTGCCTGCATGCTTGCCAGCATGCTGGATGGAGAAACATGGTGGCCCTCAGGTGGAACAGGGCAGAGTCAAGATGTGATGAAAAGCCTTGCCCATGGCCAAGAATAGGACTGAATGCGATCAGTCCTAGAGACAGCACCAGAGAGAGCACGTGGGCAAGAGAGAAGCCAAGCTCCTTGGACTGATCAGTCAAGGTGTGGAGCTTACAGCCAGCGCTAAGGAGTAATGGTTGACCAGGGTGTCTTTCCAAAGGAAGCCAGGCATGATGCCCAGATGAGTTTTGCATGTGCTGGGAAGTCACTAAATATTGTATTGAGTCCTAAGGGGCATTTTAATCACAGAAGCCAGAACTTATATTACAGAGAAAAAGAGAAGTGACTGGACAAAGAACACTAAATATCTGTTTATTCCACAAAATCTCATGGCTTTCTGTACCTCTATATCTTCAAAGAATGGGGACTTCTATTTCCATCTGGTCTATGTGCGGATATTAAAGATTAAAGCAACCAAGGGTGTAGGAAGAAGAGAACTTTAACCAGATCCCATTTTTCCTAAAGCTCCAAGTCTCTGAAGCATTTATCCACACAAATAGTCATCTCAGAACACACAGTATCTATCCAAAAATCAAATGCCCTTCTGAGACTTCTTAAGGAATAATGTTACACGCTCTGCTTTCCCGGAATACACCACTTGTGGGTATAACAAACCAGTTCTTAATACTTTGAATACTTAATTGCTAGTTTTTTTTTTTTTTGTTGTTGTTGTTCAAACACTGGTTGGCATTTTGAAAATCATGCAGCCATATCAAGTCATGTGGCTTTTGACCAAGGATCTGGTAGAGATGAGAAACACACCTGCTCCTGGGTCCCAGAGGCAACCATGCTGTCACAGTTGTGACCCCTTGAGCAGTCCTGAGGTTCCCAGAACTTCAGGAACAGTTCAGCCTGCAGCCTGGCACCTCAGCATCCGGTATTTGGCAGTCTAAAAGCCCGGCCTTCGACTCCTCATTACGCGTGTTATTCTAACAGTTGTACACAATTGAATGAGGTCCAACTGCCTGGTTTCCGCCTAAGCAGACTGAAGTGTATTTAAAACCCTTCTGCAAAGGAAACCTTCCTTTTGATGCTGGTACGAGCCTTAATTGACAGGAGTGCCCTCATTCTCAGAGGCTTGCAAACCTTGAAGAAACCTTTCCTTTGCCCTTGACAGAAGTGGACTGTAGATCTAGACCTGGACCATTGGGAGAGGACAGAGCACACATAGGGGGGTCCCAGCCATCTCTAAGCTGTCCAAATGACAAACAGCCGGTGATCAGTCTACCCACCCAGACCACTCCCCTGCTTGCAAGGACCGTGCAACAGATAGAGATGCTGAATAAAGAGGAGTGAGTGGAATGGCAGGCGCACAGATGGAGGGACTCTAGGATTCCTAGAAAGCGCAGGCTGAATGTGTGATGAACTAAAATTAAGTGTAGTTATGCGAGCCAACACGGGTAGCGGAGAGTGTCGTCCTGGCAACCGGAACAAGCTTAGTGCTCACGGATGCCAGTGACCTTCACCCACCTCCGGGCCTCCATGCTCAAATCCACAAAGTCTGGTTACTCTTGATACGTTGTGTCTGTTTCTAAGGTGAGACCAGGGTTCTAAGATGAAGCGACGAAGCACGTTCACTGGCAGTCTTGTTGCATTTCATTGAGGTAATGTTGCGGCTGTCTGGGTGTGTGATTCACCACAAAGAGCACGTGGGGACAGCCTTGAGTTTATGGTTGCAGATTCTAAGGTCTTCAGTGTGATTGATGCAGAGGCCAAGGGTAAACCCATTTACGATGAATGGCTGGTTGCCTTTGAGATCTAATGGCTGGAGAAGACACGAGGAGCAGAGGGCCCATTGTTCCATTGGGAAGTGAGTGGTTGGTGCTTAGTGTGTAGTAATGGAGAAGAGAACTGGGGATGGAACTTGGCTATGCCGATGTGTATAAACAGTATCAAATCCAGTGTGTGCTTTTCCTCCTCTTGCCTGCCCTTCTTTCCATCTCTTCAGGCCACAGACCACAGAACCTAGAGAAAACCCAAACAACCGCTCAGCAGCCCCTCTCTGTGGCTTCTGCCCTGCCGTGAGGACAGGTAGACAACGTTGTCCGTTCTCAGTTGTAGGGGATTGACGGAGAGTAGCAGTGAGCCAATCAGAGCAACAGCTGCAGCTGTCCTTCTGGCTTCTGATGGCCTACACCATCGATTTCAGGACAGCGAAACTTCTCCATGACTGGCCTAATTGAGCTTTAGTGCTTTTAGCTGAATTCTAACTTCCGTCTTGCCATAGTGGTCCTGCATGTATGCGTCCTGCCGGTGGCCATGGCCAAGCAGAATGCTGTGTTTCCTGCATAAGCTCGGACTCGGGCTGCCTCCAGTTAAGCTCCTGGGTGAGCTGCACTCTGAGTGAACGAAGGCTGTAATGTGAGATATGAACTAACTGATTTTGTTATTTATTTATTTGTTTATTTACTTATTCACCTACTTATTTATTTGTTTATTTGTTTATTTATTTATTTATTTATTTATTTATTTATTTATTTATTGGAGACAGAATGTTGTGCCCAGGCTGGTCTCAAACTTGTGTAGCTGAGGATGAACCTTCTCATTCTCCTTCCTTCATCTCCTGTGTATTGCGATTAAACATGCATGCCACCATGTCTGGGTTTGTGGTCAAGCAGAACCCTTGCCCATGGGTGATATGTGCCTGCTGAGGATGGGATGGGACAAGAGGACACTTAGGGAGAAGGGCAGGGGGTGACAGACGTGGTAACTCATTCCCCTGAGCTGGGATGCTACCCCATTGCTTGTGCCTACAGTTCCAGTGGGAGTCAGCATGTTGCTCCCCAAAGCCTGTGTTACTCTTATGTGTGACTGGACATGTATGCACCCAGATGCACAGCTCAGTGGGGTAGGAAAGCTTGGGTCCTGGACTGACCCTGACACAGCCCTCCTGGCTTGAGGTAGCCACTGTCTGTGCACACACTCCTGGAAGACTTGAACTTCTCAGATTCTGTAACCCTCGGACCCCTGTCCTATGTTTTGTAGCTGAAGGCATTCTCCTTTCTGACACGGAAGACAGACAGAGTAAACACTGGGAAGCATGGACTGGGGCCAGCCCTTCCTCCCGCCGGCAGTGGGACCCCGTGCGGGACCCACGCACCATGAGGAAATCCCATCCTGCCTCCTGCTCATCTCTTTGTGTAGGAGTGAGAAACCTTCTCTTGGGAGTCCTGCCTGTCAGTCTGCCTCTCATCTGTGTGGGTCCCCAGAGAGGGAGGAGGAGGAAGCTCTTCAGGCGGAGAGGGAATGGAGAGCTGAGAAGATGGGAATGCCTCTCTTCACGAAGCCCAGGCTTGCACGACAGGATAAAAATATCTCCTGCAATCTGCAACACCGGATCCTTTTGAAATCTTGAAGAAGTGGTTTAAAAACAAAACAAAAAAATGCCACTCGTATTTGAGTGTACGCAAGCAGTTCCCCAGAGTCTTTGAGGACATTGGTTGGCTCTTCAAAATATTCATTATAAATCAGATTCTTTCTTGATTCGACATAAATTCAAGTGTCAATGAGGAACCGGACTTGAATATCGTAGTGAATGAGGCGCGGAAGGCTTGGCCTCTTGGTGAAATGGGAGTGGGGGGGGCAGGGAGATAGGATGCTCAACAAAACAATGTCATCTTCAGGTGCTATGGAGAAAGAGAGGTAGAGATGGGGTGCAGGAGGAGGGGGGCTGTACTAGAGAATGGAGGGGCAGATGTGGCTTCCCATGCAGTTGAGAGTTGTGGTAGGTGGGCGTTCAGAGAAGAGGGGTTCTTCTGCTAGAGGGGGCAGCAGCTGTGACATAGCCCCATCTAGGAAAAGCAGGGAGGGCTGAGGAGCTGGCCCAGGGCAATGGAGAGAGCTGGATCGGGACGAGGCGGAGAATGGTAGACAGTGGGTAAGGAGGCTGGGCGGTGAAAACGCTGGCGTGAATTTTTGAAGGATGTGTTATCTCATGATGCCGCCAATCTACAGGGATAGTCTTGTTCGCACTGAAGAAGAAAAACGCCAGGCATCTTAGGGGCTGTCATGTTAGGATGCTCTCGGTTTGGTTTTCCAGAGTGTGGTCCAGTGGCCAGCGGCATTAGCATCTCCTGCCTCTTGTTAGAGATGCGTGGCATCGCTCTGCCTGAGTCCTACTAAAGCAGATCCCGCCTCGCTCAGAGCCTGTGGGTGAGTGACCCATCGGCTCACGACTGACCGAGATGTGCTGGGCTAGAGTCATCTGGGGCTTTGGGTCTCAGAAGCCCTGGGGGATGCCTGAAGTTTGCATACGTACGAGCTAGGCCAGCTTCGTCATTTTCTCCGTGAGTAGGTTAGTGTGGACAGTCTCTGCCCAGCCTGGCCTTTCTGCTTTTCTAAGGCAGTGACTCCCAACACCACCTTACCTGTCCGTCAAACAGACTGCCCCTGGACGTGTGTGGACAGGGAGGTGCATCGAGAAGCTGACATTCTGGGCTCTGTGGGATTTCCAGGCTGTCCTCCTTCAGAGTGCTCAGAAGAAATTCGCTTCCCTGTAGCAGAGTATTAGAGGTACACCAAGTCTAAGCCATAATCGTCCTGCCTTCTCTGTACACACGTTCCACAGCAACCCACCCTCCACAGTGGGGTATATGTCTTGAACTGCATACCTGGGCATCCACCTGAATAAATGCCCATCATCCTTTGCTAGATCTTTTATGGGCCCAGTAGCAGGAAAGCTGGTTGCCTTTGAGGACATGTGAAAATGTTGGCTATCGCCGGGCAGTGGTGGTGCACACCTTTAATCCCAGCACTTGGGAGGCAGAGGCAGGCGGATTTCTGAGTTCCGAGGCCAGCCTGATCTACAGAGTGAGTTCCAGGACAGCCAGGGCTACATAGGGAAACCCTGTCTCAAAAAAAACAAAAACAAAAACAAAAAAACAAAAGGAAAAAAGAAAAGAAAATGTTGGCTATCATTTAGGTAGAACCGACTGTGGAACCGACTGGTCCATGCTAGGATCAGACATCATCTCCTTACCTTACCCTCCCCAGATGAAGCGCACAGCTCCGTGGCTTGGCCCTGGCTACAGAGCCTGGAGTCTTGCAGTTCTAATTCTGACTCAACTGTTATTAACACCTGAGGGATTCGGGTCTACAAATCACTACACTGCCTACTGATAAAATGGGATTATGATATTTTTCTTATTTCACAGTTAGGTTGCTGCAGCTTCATTATCTAAATGCTTTTAAAAGCTATTCTTAAATGTGTGATCTCTGAGCTTACGTCACTATGTACTGGCACAGCCTTGTGTGGGAGTGCATGGATGTAGGCATGTGAGCGTTCATGTGAATGAATATGGGGGGGGGGGAGTGCCGCTATGCTCATGGAGTGGTCAGAGGGCAACCTCAGGTGTCTGCTATACTACGAATGGGTTACTTGGAGCAGAGGCCCCAGCAAGGTATTAGTTTTTCCTTGCTGTTTCTGAATTAGCCACATACATCCCTTAATAGGTGTATGTCAGCAGCATGACCTAAATAAAGTTAGAGTACATATCTTTCAGACCGTGTTTAGAGTTTTCCCTTACAGTAAAGTTAAGACAAGGTGATGTGTGGTTTATAATCCAATAGAAAGACCGTTTGGGCCAAGTGTTCACTCCACTCTTGGGTGATTATTGGGCCTTGGTTTCTAGATGTGGTCAAATTCTCAAATTTCTCCAGTATTTCCTGGTTTGCGCGTTTGTCACTCCCACTTTCTACCCATGGGACAACTTGATAGTTCTTTCCCTTGCCCAGCAGCTCCTTGCGTTACCATCCTGGAATTCCACACGAGCTGGCTATGGTCTGGTGTGCTTTGAGGGTGGCTTTCTGGGGTCATCTCACTGGCTGCTGTATCAATCACTGCCTACGCCACTTAAGGCAGATGGGTTGGGGACTGTGGTTGGTGAGGTGGCCTAGAGCCAGGTAGACACCACCATCAGAACAATAACACTGTTGGTCATACTTTGTTAGGCTGCAGTGGAAAGATCTGGCGATCACAGCCCAGCGGGGCCAAATCCCCATCGGGAGGTAATTCATGTATCACACATGTCCCCACACCTGCTGTAATTCACGGCCTGAGATGGAGATCATTCCAGATCTCAGATGCTGCTATCCTGGCGAAGATGTGCGTGCTGCTACCACAGGTTCATCTGTCTGCCTCTGGAGCTCTTGGAGAACTTTGGGTGCTGGATTGGAGAGATGGGGCTCTGGGTCAGTAGATGAATTAATTGAGGTCAGAGAAGTTGCATGGGTCCCTGGCTATGGACGCTGTTAGAAGACGTGTGCTTGGTAGGAGGAGTAGATTCTCACCATGTCATCCTGGTAGGAAGAGTAGATTCCCACTTGTCCTCTTAGGAAAATGCCATACCAAAGAGAGGGTTTCTGTGACCCTCAGTTACCAGACTTCCTCCAGATTCGAGGTTCTGGGTTTTTTTTCAGATGTAGGATGGAGTAACAGTGGTGGCTAGACAGGACTGAAGCAGATGTTCCAGGCTTCTTGTGTAGAGCCGTGGTCTTGGAATTGTTCTCTTCTGTGTCCTTCAGGGATGAGTGCATGGCCCTGTTCACTGAGGTGATGGAGGTGCTTGCCCACTGAGAGCCGTGGCCAGGTCATATCCAAAACCAGAGCTCTTCTTCACCCAAGTGGTGGTCAGGCTGCTCTGCTCTGTCCACACAACCACAATCACTTCCTCCCCTCCCCCATCTCCCCCTCTCCCCCACCAAGCGTGGGAAGTGAAGCGTTCAGTATTTGGACTCTTTCGTGGTGACGTCGCCAGCTGGTACTTAGGGTAGTTTGGGTCTCGGACAGGTGGCTTGGTGAGCGAGCCAGCGTAAAACGGTGGAGTTTGTTCTTCTGTGAGTCGGTGCCCTCTGCAAGCACGGAAATGGATTAGCCGTGCACGAGACCACACTCTTTTGTGTGGTCTCTGATGGAATGACCCAGTTAGAGGCCTGGCCTGGGGACAGATGGGCAGGGTTGATGAGCTCTGACAGGGATTCTTCCTAGTTCTGTTACAGGGGTTCCTCCCACCCCCTCTCTGGGTGCACACAACTGTCAGAGCCAGAGGGAGAGTCCCTGCCGTGGGGCTTGGCTTTGCTCATTTCCTTTGTGGCTGTTCAGATAAACAGAAAGAAGCAAGCAGCAGATCCGATGGGCGTGATAGGAGAGATGATTGATTTCACAGCGTTGCTGGTTGGTTTGGAGGCAGCCATTGTTGAGTGACCCTGCAGCTTTTCATCTATGTTCACCAAACTTGAATTTTTTTTTTTTTTTTTTTTTTTAGAAAATCTCTTCTTTGTGAATACACCCAGTGTGGCCAGAGCCTTCATCCCTCCCTTAGCAGTGACGAAGAGAACCACTGAGTTCTGTGTCCAGTAGCCTAGCGGGAATCACACTTGAACAAACGGGGCTGCCGTGGGAGGCCAGCCCCTGACTTCCCCGAGTAATTGTCTCACACATAGGGAAATGGCTCGATCTATAAAACGTGTGGTTGCTACGAGCGGCTGTTGTTGGTAAGGAGAGCTGGAAGCATTCTCTTTTCTAGATTACCTTTCAAATATTCAAATCCACGCACCAGCAGCATATGCCTAGAATCCCCGCACCACCCCCTCCACTCAGATGTCTTCCAATGTGCTTCAATGAATTCCAAAACCACATCAGGTTTGCATTTTGAAAATGCCAACTGTATACTAACTGAATGTGAGAGATGAAGAAATCGTTCATAATTTTTTTTTTAAAGAAGTGGTGTTCTACATTCAGATAGAAGCCAGCTGTATGCATTTCTTTCTCTTCTTTCTATCTTTATATTTTAGCACAGTGGTTCATTTGCATTTTGATATTGTTGAATAAATAATGTTACGGAGGGGTTCTTAGCTAATTTTCAATAAGGCAGACCATGGTTGGACCTACCAAATTCTCTCAGCCTACTCAAATTTGGGTCTAGAAATACAACTCCATTTGCTGTCTTCCTTCCTTCCTTCCTTCCTTCCTTCCTTCCTTCCTTCCTTCCTTCCTTCCTTCCTTCCTTCCTTCCTTCCTTCCTCCCTCCCTTCCTTCCTTCCTTCCTTCCTTCCTTCCTTCCTTCCTTCCTTCCTTCCTTCCAGAGGGATTTGAGACAGGGTTTCTCTGTGTAGCTCTGGCTGTCCTGGAACTCACTCTGTAGACCAGGCTGGCCTTGAACTCACAGACATCCACCTGCCTCTACCTGACTGCAGCTTCATTCTCTTACCACTGGAGGGTGAGCTTAATTTGTGGGTGCTCTTCTTTCTGCTGCTTCTTGCTGGCTTATTGATTGCTTTCTTGTTTCTTGACAAGATGCCTCAGGAAAGTAGCTTAAGGATTTGAGGGCACAGTCCGGCACTCTGAGGAGGCATGACAACAGGCTCAGGTCTAGCTGTGGTGGCAGGAATGTAAAGCAGCTGGTCACATCACCTCCGCAGTCAGCAGTCAGTGGTGAGTGCTGCTGTCCCGCTCTCTCCTTCCTGTTAAGCCTGAGACCCCAGTTTTAGTGAGTCTGGACCCTAGCCCACAGGGTGGTACCTCCCTCCCTCAGGATAGGTGATCCCTTTTCAGTTAAACCTTTCTAGAAATGCCCTCATAGCTGTGTATCCAGACGCGTGTTTCCATGGTGATTCCAAATCCTGTCAAACTGACAATGAAGACCAACCATCATGCTGGGTAGATTGCTGAGCATTTTAGGAGGAATAAAAGGAGGCTTTTATAGGATGAGTTTTCCTGAGGTTCAGAGGAAGTGAGCCTGAATGTGTCTATTTAGAATGACCTCAGAAGCTAGTATGGACACCGGACACTGTAAATGCAACCTTGACTGCAAGCTGGACCTGGTGAGGGTCTCATCAGGTCACTGGTAGCTCGAGGGCTTCTTAGACCTTGGGATGCTCTCTCAGGAGATGCTACGCTCCTCAGGGGCCCCTCTCCAGAGATCATGCCTTTTCATATTATTGATATTCTGTCTTCGTATCTAAGTTACTGCCTATTGTAAAATGCGGTAGTCTTCAGTACTGCTGAAGACCGAGGCCTGTTAAGAAACCAGGAGCACTCATTTCTGAGAGTTCTTAGCAGGATGCGTTCCCAGGCGATGGAACACATTTTGAGGACGACACTGAGTTGCATTAGGGCAGTTGAGAATAATGCAGAACTTTGCTTCATTTTAAAATGCAGCCCTTCTAACTCAGAGCACCATATAACCTCTCTCCAACCTCCTTGGACCTCAACATGTTGCTGTGTTCACCTCAGATATTTTTTTACGATTTATTTGTTTTTTTTATGTGTATGGGTGTCACACCTGCATATATGTCTGTGAACCATGTACACGCCTCACAGTGCTGGGAGAGGCTAGAAGAGGGCATCAGACCTCCTGAAACTGGAGTTACACACAGTTGGGAGCTGCCACCCGGAGGCTCAGAACCAACCCTGGGAGCCTCTGTGAGAGCAGCAGGACCTCTCAACATCGGAGCCATCTTTCCAGACTCTGCCTCAAATATTTTTAAAAAAATAAAACATGGGCTGGGTGGTGGGAGCACATACCTTTAATCCATGTACTCGGGAGCTGGAGGCAGGCAGATCTCTGTGAGTTTGAAGCCAGCCTGGTTTACAGAGTGAATCCCAGAATAGCCAGGGCTACAGAGTGAAACCTGTCTTAAAAAAACCAATCAACCAACCAACCAACCAGCCAGTCAACCAACCAGCCAACCAACCAACCAACCAACCAGCCAGTCAGTCAACCAACCAGCCAACCAACCAACCAAAGACACAATGCTGTGGAAAGATATAATGCAGAAGTCTTCCCTGTTCTCCTGCACCATGAAACTGTACTCCTGAATTTGGTACTTTTTGTCTCTGTTCACAAACTTCCGTTTGTTTGTTTTGAGACAGTCTGCTGTAGTCCAGACTGGCCTTGAGCTCACTATGTGGTCAAAGATGAGTTTGAACTTATAATCTCTCTCTCTCTGCCGTGCGGGGATTCCAGGTGGGCATCACCATGCCTACCTTATGGAATGCTGAGGAAGAAGCTGGGCGTTTTGCATGCTAGGTGAGCCTTCCGCCCACTGAGTGCCATCCCCAGACATCACTTTCTAAACACGTACTTAATGCACTTCCTGTTAGTTGTTGCCGTGTGGCCCCTACTTTTTCTTTTCATTAGCAGAACCCATGTGCTTTAAGTGGCCAACTGCTGCAGACAGCAGGGTGACGTCATTTCCTGTCTGATGAACGGACATGGGCGGCCTCTGGGTTATGCCTTGAAAATGAAGGAGCAAGTCATTCACATTCTGTTTCTATCTTGCTTTCGATGACACTGAGGACCCGGCCCCTGTCATGTTAGACGTAAATCAGAACAGGAGGGAACTATAGAAACAGAAGCTACCTGTGACCGTGCAGAGCTGGAGAGAGGTAGGGGACTAGCACCACAGCGAAGCGGAAAGTCTTGGCACCTTCGTTGTGCTAATGTCCCCACTGTCTGTCACACAGTGGGGCTCACGTGTCAGGAGTGATCAAGCAAACATTTTGATTTAAGCTAGTGCTGTTTGGCCTCTATTAAAACATCTCCCAACACCTATGGGAGCCAGTACAAGCATGAAGACCCCAGCTTGGTCTCTAGCACCCATGGAACTGACAGAGTGGCCTGTGTTTCCTACCACCAGAGAGAGGAGACAGGAGGATCCCTAGAGTCTAACCAAATCAGGGAACCCCCAGATCCCAGTTGAGAGTCCTTTTCTCAAACAATCAAGACAGAGCCTTTAATCCCAGGCTTTGGGAGGCAGAGACAAGTGGATCTCTGAGTCCAGGGTCTACAAATTGAGGACAGCCAGGTCTACGCAGAGAAACACAGTTTTAGTAAACGTGTTTCTGTTGTTGTTTGGTAAACAAAAACAATAACAGAAAAGAATAACAAAACAAACAAACCAAAAACAAAACCAAAAAACCCACACAAGAAGGATGTCTGAGACTGACCTCAGTACAGACAAATGCGCATGTATATGTATGTGTACCTGCACACATATGTGCCTCTGCACACGTGAATATACAGATTCACAAAATCCCATTCACAAAGGCTTCAAAAAACAGAGAGAGAGAGAGACAGACAGACAGACACACACACACACACAGCACAGCTCCTCAAATAGTCTAACACACTTGGTTTGTACTGTCAGCTTGCCAATGGCTCATTGCCCAGCGCTCCCATAAGTTGCCTTCATAGTGAAAAGAAATGGGCAGAAGAAGCAACGTGACCTCTCCTGTGACCTCCCACGTGACCTCTCTTGTGACCTCCCACGTGACCTCCCATGCAGCAGCCTGAAATTTCTGTGAACCACCAAACAAGAGGAAAGAGGAGAGACACAGATGACTTGAGAGTCTGTGTATTTTACTGTGACTAAGTTTTGCTTTTTATGACAGTTTTCACAACCTCAGAAATAAAAATTAGATGTAATAGATCCCTCAAAAGCAGCTCTCAATGTGGGTTTGCCGACGAGCCAATTCAGCTGAAATCCACTTTCACTTCGGAGTGGTTTTGCTTTCATTGTTACTGTCTAAGAGGGAAAAAAATTAGCTTAAGAATTAAAACTAAGCATAAACTGAAATATAATAACAACCTGGTGTGCCCACAAACAAATGCCAAAGATGTGAGGGAAGAAAAAAAAATCAAAGACATTGATTGGCAAGTAGAGAGCATCCAAAAGGCTTCAAAGTGTAGGCCAGTCTCACATTAAGAGGCTGGCTTTAGGCTAATGACCTAGAGTTACCAGCAACCAAAAGTCCCCACCTGTGTGCTCAGAGATACGTCTCAGGCCTAGATTCATCTCCCCTCCCCTCTCTCTCCAGTCAAAATCCTCAGCTCCATTATTTGCTTTCTCAGCCCCTGGCATATTAGGTGTAAATCAGACCAGGAGAGAACCATGAACGCCAGGCCATGCTTCACAATGACAAGGGCATCTGAGATCCTGGTAGCCAGGAAGGTGAGAGAGAGAGAGAAGGCCTGAGGGAAAGATGGTGTAGAGGGAAGGATTTGGGAGTCACCTTGTGGGGTCTTTTCCCCCAGGGTGACTCATCCACACTCCTTGATATTTTATAGATACTGGGAACACCTCTATCTCCGTCAGTGTGGAGAGGTTCGTGACCCAGCCAAGTCCTGAATATTTGTAACAGGCTGACTCAAGAGCCTGATTTCTGACTTTTTTCCCCGGTAGTCTGTACTAGAATATTGTTGTGGAAGATTCAATGCCTGACCTTGATTGGGGTATCCATGTGACGATGCCAGGTTTCCCCACCAGCATCCTGCATGTCCTCTGATAATATTGCCTATAGTCTCAACTCTGCTGCTTCATGGACCGACTGACCTGAAGAACCCTTGCCACCCAAAGATGGCATAGCCAAGTCCAGTTGGTAGCTGGTACCCAGGACAACATAGGAAGACGTGAACAAGCTGTGTCATGAGGAAATGGGCTTTTCCTGACCTGGTGGCCATGAGTATGGAAAAGACAACCAAATTAGGTGTTAGCCCCAGGATGGGGACATATCTGCAGAGCATATGAAGAGGGGATACACTCAGAATATCCCCCCAAACTCAGCAGGCAAAATAAACAGTCTGATTCAAAAATGGGACTAGTGGTTGGTGAGGTTGTTCAGTGGGGATCGACCGCCAGCAAGCCTGATGAACTAGGTTCAATTCCCCGGATCCACACGGGCCCCACAAGCTGCCCTCTGCCCTGCACACGTGAGCCATGCTATGCACACACACAATACATACATATAAAAATATGGACCTAGCACATGAGACATTTTTTTTCAAAGACACGTAAGTAGCCAATAGCATGAGAGAAGACACACATAGGGAAATGTACATCAAAACTGAATACTACCTCATCTCATTAGGATGACTCCTATCAACGAAACAAAAGAATACAAGTTCTGGGAACAGATAATACCAAACGCTGGCAAGGGTGTGGGCAAATTGGAGGCCTTATGCTTTGTTTGCAGGGGTATAAGTGGTACAGCTGCCACGTGAAACTTGGGAGTGGTTGTTCAAAACAATTAAAACTAGATTTACTACATCAACTTCCCTTCTGCTGTCTATCCCAAAGACCTGAAATCAGGAGTGTCAGAAAGACATTTACACCACCATATTCATAACAGCCTAATAGCATGGATCATAATAGTGAAAATATGGAAGCAACCTCAGTGTCTACTGACCAATGACTTAATAAGCAAATTGCAGTTCATCCGTATGATGGCTTTAAAAAGAAGTCTATGGCATAGTCTACAACCACGGTTCTCAATCTATAGGTCGAGACCCCCTTTGGGGGGGCAAATGAAAGGGGGATCTTTCACAGGGGCCATAAATCAGATATCCTTCATAGCAGATATTTATACAGCAAAATGACAGTTAGAGAAAAACGAGATAATTTTATAGTTGAGGGTCACCACACCACAAGGAAGTGGTCTACAATGTAAGCCTAGGATGTCAGATTCCCTTTGAGAGCTTGACCAAGTCATTGCTGCTGCTCGTGGTCAATCCTCCATCCAGCTTCAGAGTCCCAGGGGCCCACAAGGCCCTCTCTGAGGACTGCTGTCTGTCCTGCGACTGGCATCCTTGAGTCAGAAGTTGAGAGCAGACAGGCTGGTCTGCTTGGCTAGGGGCGCCAAACTCAGCTGCTGGCTCAGCCCTATTCCCCAGGTGAAATAAAGGCAAAGAAGAGATAAACTTCAACCACCAGTCCCACTGTAACCTCAAACCACTGAACCTGACCCTGGGTATCTCTCCTCCGGTGAGCAGTGTTACTGTGTATAAGGTAACCAGCCGCCTGGCTGCTGCACTTGGGGACTGCGTGGCCATGGAGAGAGTGTCTGATTAGGTCAGGGAAGACCTACCTAGTTCCTGAGACTGCTCATGGTCATACATGGTCTATCCTAGGTGAAGATGCTTGCTGATGTTAGAGGGATGGAGACAACCTCTCGAGGAGGTCAGAGGACAGCTCTCAGGAGTTCACTTGTGACTTCCACCTTGTTTCCAGACAGGATCTCTCTTGTCGTTTCTGTCATTTCCCCATGTCCTCCGGACCTGGGTTGTCAGCTGCTGGGTGGTTGTCCTGTCTCTGTCTCCCATCTCACTGTATGAGTGCCAGGCTTACAGATGTGCACTACTGTATGAGTGCCAGGCTTACAGATGTGCACTACTGTATGAGTGCCAGGCTTACAGATGTGCACTACTGTATGAGTGCCAGGCTTACAGATGTGCACTACTGTATGAGTGCCAGGCTTATAGATGTACACTACTGTATGAGTGCCAGGCTTATAGATGTACACTACTGTATGAGTGCCAGGCTTACAGATGTGCACTACTGTATGAGTGCCAGGCTTACAGATGTACACTACTGTATGAGTGCCAGGCTTATAGATGTACACTACTGTATGAGTGCCAGGCTTACAGATGTGCACTACTGTATGAGTGCCAGGCTTACAGATGTGCACTACTGTATGAGTACCAGGCTTACAGATGTGCACTACTGTATGAGTGCCAGGCTTACAGATGTGCACTACTGTATGAGTGCCAGGCTTATAGGTGTGCACTACTGTATGAGTGCCAGGCTTACAGGTGTGCACTACTGTATGAGTGCCAGGCTTACAGATGTGCACTACTGTATGAGTGCCAGGCTTACAGATGTGCACTACTGTATGAGTGCCAGGCTTACAGATGTGCACTACTGTATGAGTGCCAGGCTTACAGATGTGCACTATTATTCCCTCTGGCTCTCTCTCTGAGTTCTGGGGATCAAACTTGCGTTGCCAGGAATGTGCAGGGAAGTGTCTTTGCCTACTCACTGAGCCATCTCCCCAGGCCCTTCCTCCTAACATCCTTTTTAAGGCTTTTGAAAAGTGACATATTCCCTTAACTGGTAAGGTGTATGTATCTGTTTTCTCTTTTGCTTTTATCTTAGGGATGAGATGGTCATTATTATCATAGTAAACAGCCAAGAATGATTCAATTTAGGAAAGTAATGGGAAAATTTGCTCATCTTTTATGGGATCATTTTACCATAATCCCTGCCGATAAACTAGTGGTTTCTTTCAAACACGCCAGTTCGGGGTCTCGGAGCTGCCTCTTAAAGCCTCCAATTGATTGTTTAGTGGGGAAATGGTATTCAAGTGAGGCGCATCAGCATGCAAATCTAAAATGTGGCCATTTTCATCTAGATTGAATATTATTAACTAGCCCAAGGGATAGGATGTAATTAAGATTTTTCAACAGCTTATTTTTGTCTACCGTGATGAGAATAACCCCAATATTTAAAGCAACTGGCCCATTTGAATAATAGGAAGACGGTTCAATGCCAATTTTGACTTCTAGGTATAATGAAAGTGTTTGGCTTTTTCTCCATGGGTCTGAGCATTGATAAGGGCAGGGATTTGAACCTGAAGCACAGGAGGGAATGAACAGATTGCAGGGCCACCCCAGTCTGTTGTTTTGGGTGACCAGGTTCCAGCTCCTCACTCTGTCATGAATTCTCATACCTTCTGATATGGGTTTAAGAACAAAGACCCACGGGAATGAATGAAGTCATCGCTGAGAGTTTCAGCTTTTGCCTAATTAGAGGGATGGGACTTAGAGCCTTTGCACAGAGATTAGGTGGAGCAGGAGAATAACTCTTAGTTTGGGTCTACTGCGCAAAGTTTGCAAGGTCTCCAGTCTGGGGACATAGCTCAGTGGGAGAGTGCTTGCTCGGTGTGCAGGCCCTGGGGTCAGTCTCTTGTGCCACTGGGGAGAGATGAGAACAGAAAGTTTTTCCAGGTCTGCCTCCACCTGCCACAGAGCTGATCGGGAGGGCAGATCTAGTGATATCTTTATTCCAGTGTACTTCCTCGGTCACCATTTTTAGGTGAAACAAGAGGCTAGCCCCATGTCACTGTAAAAGGAAGAGAAAGTTCTCCTTTCCTCCCAGGAGAAGTGAGCAAAGATGCATTGCAGCACGAGAGCACCTCCAGCCTTCAGCAGGCCCCCGGCAGGCTGGGTTGGTTCCACGGCTTGTTTCAGCCACCCGTATTTCCAGGTGTGCCATATGTGTTTAGTACATCATTTGATAATACTAAAAAAAAATATATTAAAGCAGTGTGAGACGACAGGGGAAAGAAGATGAATGTTAGCATTCCCCTGGGGTTCATGGGTGAAGGAATTAACACAGCGTGGCACTCTACCCTAGCTGTGTTTGTTTCCATGGCAACAGCTACGTACATGTTTCAGACTATCTACAGTGACACAGTTGCAGAAATAGTAGCTTGCAGGTTTCTGATATCGCATCAGCGGACAGGCGGCACGTACTATATTAAGTAAGTGTAAAAGAATTTAAAATCTAGGGGTGGATTCAGACATGTAGAGCTCAGCTGAGCAGCGTGTCAGGGGTTATGGCTTTTCCCTTTTGCATGACAGCAAAGTTGAAAGTTGCAAGCTTCCAGTCAAACAATTGCCCTTGCTTGGGTAAATATCATCAAAGGAAATGTATGTGAGTTGCAGAGGTAAGAAAATGGCTTGGGCGGATGGCATAAGGGGATGTGGACAGTGAAGCTAATATTTTGGAGGGATGATACTCGTAGGATAAGAATGAAAGGTTTGTTTGAAAATAGCTGAGTCTTTAAGCAGATCTGATGTACAACAGAATTTTTAGCAGCTGCTGGATTTACAGCAACTGAGGTCTTTGAATGTCTGACTGTGGAAATTGCTTTTATATAAAAATGATCAGGTGGGGAGCATGAAGGCTAATTAGGGGTGCAGTTAAAGGAGGGTCAGGCTCCATTGTCTTTTGGGGGTGCTTATATAAAATATCCTCTGTTCTTCCCTGGATGACCCTGGTTTATCTTTGACATTGTCTGTTACTTTTTAGTCTTCCTTGCCGGTCTCTGTTTATATTATGCCGCCACATTGTAGCCTGAGATGACTTCAGTGGTGGATAGAGAGCAGCCAAGCACCAGTGATAGACTGTGTGAGCTTGCTACTCTGAGACCAAATTGTACAGTAATTTAGGAGGAGTGTTGGAATAGCCATTTATTTACATTGCCCGAAACCTACTTTTGAATAGCAGCCAGGTGTTAGGTTAATGGATTTCAATGTGCACGTTATGGTTACAGGAGCTTTCAAGTATGTTATAGCTAATTTATACTGAGTTTTTGATGTCAAAATATTTTCCTCTGTGCTCGTTATTCTGCTTAAACTTACATTTACCTTATACTCTAGTTTTATTAATCTTGCACCAGTGGAGAGAAAGCAAAACAGAAGGGTCATGTGAGATAATCTAGTCGTTTGAAGATTAGTTTTCTGACCTTAGGAGAGCTTTTACAAAATGTGATGTATTGATGCTTTGGGTCCGTATGAGACTATCTTTTTTTTATGTGCACAGGAGATGATCTACAGCTCCTACTGCATATTATCCCTCATAGTAATTATTTGAATAGATGTTAAGCGACCACCTCTGGGGGCCTCGGAGCTGCTGAACACCTGGGCATGTGGAGAGCTAGAGCAGGTTTTGAATTATAAACTAGGGATTTGGAGCCTGGCATGAGCAGCACCCCAGTGGGTCGGTAGGTCCTGCCTTCTTCTGGTCCTGAATGGAATGACTTGTAAAGCTGTGCGCGCACATGCACAGCCCGTCGCAGCCTCCCCAGGTGGAAAGGGACGTTTGTGTCTTTCATGGAGAAACTTCCCCATGGTGGCTCACACCAAAGGCAGGTCGGTTCTTGTGGGAGCCTTCTTCTGCCCACTCCAGTTCTCACTACGGTCGAGGCATTAGATGCCAGCCTGGCTTTGGAGCCCATAGAGGCCGACTTCCTTGTGATGGGTGCAGGGCACTGCGCTAGAGGCACTGAATGCCCTTCCTTGGTCTGATAGTTCACATGCGGTTCAACCTCATGTAGATAGAAAAGGTCCTTGAAACCTCGTGCTCATTCACTGGGACTGACTCAGTTGCAAATGAACAAAGTCTTAGACAACAACTCAGGATGACCAGCTCCACTTTTGTTTTTGAGGGGATAGAATGAGCCCATCTAGAACTCAGCATGTTTATATATTTTTTAATCACTTGGAAATATATATATATATACACAACATATACACATACATATATATACATATATATACACACACCATATAGTATATATATATACTATATATATATATATATATATAGTATATATACATACCATATGGTGTATATATGTATATATATGTGTGTGTGTGTGTGTGTGTGTGTGTGTGGTATGTCATATATATACCATATAAGCACACATATGCTGTATATATATATGTGTATGAAATATCATATATATATATACATATACATATATATGTATATATATATATATGATAAGATCTTTATTGCTTTGTTCTAACTCTTTCATAAGAATTAAGAGACACAAGCCTAGCATAGTGGTATTTGCCTGCAATCCCGGCTTTAGCTCATTCGTTCTCAGGGGTGGCAGAATCAGAGGGGCCAGGTTACACAGTGAGCTTTTGGGATACATTACTTTATCCTCGTGGGTACCAGGTATCCAACAAGAAGTAACTTAAAAGAACAGAGATTTCTTTTGGCTCATGGTTTGAGGAGGTACAGTTCATACTGGTGGGGAAGACTTGGAGGCGGTGGCTCCGTGGAGGTGGGAATCAGTAGCTGGAAGGCCTCACATGCTCACATCTTCCTGAAGGAAGCAGAGCCCAGGCTAGAAGCCAAAATGGGCTATTGACCTAAAGCCTCCTCTTCACATCCCAGTGATCCATGTCTTCCAGCTATGCCCCTCCTCCTAAGGATTCTGTAACCTCTCAGAGGAGCGCCACCAGCTGGTGACCAAATGTTCAAACACTGTAGGGACATTGTACATTCAATCCCCAAGAGCTTTAGACCTTCAGTTGTAGCTTTTTGATGTTGGTGGTGGGGAGTGGAATTTGAGACAGGATTTCTCTGTGTGGCCCGGCTAGCCTGGAACTCACTTTGTAGATTAGGCTGGCCTCGAACTCACAGAGATCCACCTGCCTCTGCCTCCTGAGTGCTAGGACTAAAGGCATGTTTACTGCCCAGTTAATTATAACCTATTAAAGGCCATGGCTTCTGTACTTTGTCAGATTTTACAGCGCCTAGATCAGTTTCCAACTTTTGTGTTTAATTGAGTTCTTAAAACTTAAAGCTAGACTTCATGTGACCATCTCCAAATGCTTGGGCTCTTTGATCAAAGAAAACACTGAGGCCATGCCAGTCACAGCAGCAAGCATCTGGACTCATTTGTTCAAGTTCAGATAATTACAAATTCCCTACTGCTCGGCACCAGCTAAACATAGTAACAAGTGGCTGGTTGTTTTTCTTCTTTTTGTAAAGTTCTAAAACTGTAGAGATAAAAGGCCTCTACAGAGATAGAGGGCAGCAGTCCTCAAATGAGAGCAGAGAAAGGTTTGTTTGTTTTGTTTTTTGCTACAGTACTGAGTCACTGTGTTGTCCAGATTGACCTTGAACTCATGATCTCCCTGCCTCTACTTCTGAGTGCTGGGGTTAGAAGCAGGTATCACTATGTCAAACTCAGTTAAGGTACTTTTCCCCAGTGGCAGGGATCATCAGAGCCCAGCTGAGAGGGTGTCTATGGTCCTGTCTGTAGAGCCTTGAAAGGCGTGGCTTTGGATTTCATCCTGCTGCACTACCAGCCAGTTCCTGCATCTGGACTGGCTTCCTCTGCAAATGCCATCATCCAGCAACGCTATTAGTCAACCCTTCACTGAAGGCCAGTATCGTTGGGTAAAATTAAAAACAAAAGTGCACGGAGAAGTGAGCAGAGGGGCTCAACAGCCTGTTGGCTGTCACCTCCATGAGGACACAGCAGCTACAGAGTTTAGTCAAGTTCAGACCCTTAAAAAGAGTGGAAAAAAGAAAGCTCATACTTTCCAGAGGCCAGGCACCTCTGTCTTCGCCAGCTGGGCACAGTGCCGTGACAAAAAGAGGTCTTCAGTTTCAGAAATCCGAGCCCCCGACCTTGCAAACAGAGAGGGACACAAGGCTGCCACTGGGGCTGATGGCGGTGTTTGGGTTGTTTCTGGGCGCCTGTCTGCCCATAATTATATCAGACATACTGCTGTGTGAAGCCCACAACACTCAAAAGAGTCAGACTTTCAGGTGAACAGGAGTGAGCTGTCTCAAAAAGGTTGTGTGCGTGTGCATGTGCATGCGTGTGTGTGTGTGTGTGTGTGTGTGTGTGTGTGTGTGTGTGCACGCGTGCGCCTGTATCAGCAGCTTTTAAGGAAAGCTTTCTATGTAAATGTAGGCTTCCTCTTTTCCAGAGTTAGCCTGTTTAGGGAATAGCACACAATTCAGGTTTCTGAGTTGGAAGCCTGATTAATCTCTCTGTCAGTTACATATGGAAATAAATTAGTAAATGGTCCATCTGGGACTAAACTACTGCAGAGGCGATAAATTACCACCGTCGTGTGTGTCGGTGTTGCTGAAGGCTGAGCTGTGCTCTCAGGAGCTGCTGAAAGATAACTGGATACTTGGCTGTGGTCAGAGGCGTTAACATTTGATGAAAAAAAAATTCCGAGGAAGGAATTTACCTTGAAATGTTTCTAGGGAGAATGACTTGGTTGATACCAAGTTTGTTCTTCAAAACTGCTAAATCTGCAAACATTTGAAAGGGAAAGTCTTGAGGGCATACGGAAGATTTGAGTTTTATATTTTCAAAGGCTAATGTAATACCGCATCGGTAATTAATACCCAAGGTCTCAATAAAGAGTAGCGTCTGTGTGAGATTGCGCGCTATGATCTGCACAGCAGCAGCATCTGTTTCCTTATCTCAGTTTGAACAAAGGTGAGATGGGCCAATGTCTTTCTTTCCTTTCTTTTTAAAAAAGATCTGTTTGGTGTGTGTGAGTGTCATGGGGTGCATATAGAGGCCAGAGGACAACGTCTCGGGAGTCATCTTTCTCCTTGCAACCTGTTTAGAGGCAAGATCTCTTGTTTCTGCTGCTAATTGCTAACTGCTGATTCACTGTTGACTTCACATCTCCCTGCAGGAGTGCTGGAATTCTAGATGTGTGCCACCACATCTGGCTCATTTTTTTAATGTGGGCTCTTAAGATTGAACTAGGAGTGTCAGACTTGGGGAGCAAGTGCTTAACCCTAACCCTTCTGTCTCAGCATCCCACAATTACACAAATAAGCCGCTAACATCCTTCCTAACGCCTCTTTTATATAAAAATAAAAAGTGGGGTGTAGGGGATGCAGACCTTGCTCATAGAGATTTGCAAAGTTAGAAGGAAAAGTCATAATGAACAAGGAGATATTTATAGTTCTCTCTGATTTCAGTTGAAGCCTTGGTGTGGCGTCCAGTCCTGTCATTGATAACTGACATCAAGAAATGAAGCGATTGACACCTTCTACTTATGTCTGGGTTCTAGAAGCAAGAGCAATAACTGAACACAGATGTTCCATTTCTCCAACTGGAGATGTGGAATATGAGTTTAACTTTGTGCGGGCTGGGTGCACACCATAGTCAACCTGAGATGCTTTATAATGTCAAAACCAAGAAGGTGTCAGGACTTTGTCCCTTGGCAGAAGCATCCTGGGCTGCAGTGGCATCCAGATTCTTGTGCCTGCCTTAACATTTTCTTTTGTGTTCCTTCTGGGCCGACCATGAGCTGTGAATCCCTGAAGTAATTGAGTCTCCCTTGTGGAAAAATACCGAGTAGCTAATATAAAACATAAACTCTAAAAACCGAACTGGGCATAGAAATCTTTATCTCATTCACAGGCTGAGGGTTTCTAAGCAAAAGCCAAGGGTGCGGACTGAGCGGCCTTTACCCAGGGTTCAGAGGCCTTAGCTCCCTTGCTCTTGCCTCTCTGTGTCTGGAATTGACCTCGGTTCACTCAGATTTTCAAGTTTCTCATCTATCAGCCAGATGTGGTTACTGGGTGTCTCAAAGAAGGGCATTCATTACCTGTGTTCTCCTGTCCCATCTAGTTTTTGTTTGTTTGTTTGCTTGCTTGTTTGTATGAGACAGTCTCATATCTTTCAGGGTAGCCTCCAACTTGGTACGTAGCTAAAAGTGGCCTTAAAATTCTGATTTTCTTGTGTCTGCCTCCTAAGTGCTGGGATTACAGGCGTGGGCCACCATGTCTGTTTTTACACACAATGCTGGCGATCAAACCAGAACCTCCCAGACACTGGGCAAACACGCTATCAACTGAGCCGCCCATCCAGCACTCCGAGATTCTTATATTCCAAAAAATATTTGTTTGGTGTGTGAATGTGCGTGCAAGTGTGTGTGTGTGTGTGTGTGTGTGTGTGTGTGTGTTTACATGCACATACATTGGAAGTCAGAGAACAGCCTTCTGGAGTTTCACCTCTTCGAGACAGGGTCTCTCCTTTCTGCTGCTGTGAAGCACACTCTGGTCTCAGCTTGAGAGCTTTCGAGCAGGTCTGCTGTCTCTGCCTCCCATCTCTCGGTAGGTGGGCTGGAAGCCCGCTGCCCACTGCTTCCAGCTCTTTGCATAGATTCCAGTTTTTTACTTGAGCTTGAACTCAGGGCCCCAGACTTCAACAGCATCATGCTACTTGATTGAACCATCTCCCCTCGGCACCCACCCAGTTCTAATCTAAAGGTTCATAATTATTGCCATTGTCTTAATGATCAACCTGTCACTTCATCCTAACCTCAACGAGAGACAAGTGTCTTCCCCAGAGCCCTCTAACCAAAACAAAACAAACCAAACCAAACAAAAAAACAGCAACAACAACAAAACCCATTCTCTGGTGTTTGATGCTTGTGGCCTCCTGAGAGGGTAATGCATTTTGAAGGAAGGGCTCCCTTTCTTCTTCCTCCCTGTCCAGTCCTTCCTCAGTGTTCCATCTATAATTATGTTTTAGGTACGAAGTAGAGTAGGGTAAAGCTTCATTGTATAACGGGGTCAATACCTTTGTATGAATGGATGATCTAAGATCAGAGGCATGCACAGGGCTCATGAGAACACTGGTCTCCGCCCCTCCCCTCCCAACATTCTAAGTCTGTAGAACCTGGATCAGAGCTACGATTTTCATCTTTCTAGGAAAGGCTTTAGATGCTGCTGTTCCAAGGACCTGTTTGAGAGCCACTGCTGTGATGGCCACTTCCCTAACATGCTCACACCAACCGTCACAGGATAATACCGTAGAGAATCCATTGATTTGCTATCCTTAAAGATTTAGATGCCAGAAATTATCTTCTAGCAGACATCGTCATCTTGTGTACCAACTTTCCCACTGTCCAGGGTTATTAACTGTGGCCCACCAACTTGTGGGTTAATGGGGCTAGTCCCTACTAGAACTAGAGAGACTGCATTTTACAATGAAAGAGTCACGGATGTTACAGTCTGGACACTAAGGCTACCCAGTGGCCTTGAACACGTGGCCTCTGGCAGTTTTCCTTCAGACAGACAAGTGTTTCAGAAGTCTCAAAAGAAAATGGTCCTGGAGATGTCTGGATGGCTTTTGTAGCAAATCAAATAATGTCACAATGTCTATGGCATGTATTTTCAAATTTCTGGGCCCTCTTGTGCCCCAGAAGCGGTTTCACAACCACTCCATCCTGAAGGCCTCAGTCCTTCACTAACTATCCAAGACCTGAGAGGCACTCTGCAGCCTGCTTTTCACTGAAGTGTGTCATTTGTCTGGGGTCAGGCCAGAGAGGACGCGCCTTGTGCCTGTGAGGACTCTGCTTCTTTAGTCTAATCCTGTCTCCCTTCTGCTCCACTCCAGCAGCCTCTAGACACGTCGTCTAGTGATTATGAAGGCACCTTTGTCCTTTTTGGAGCGATGCTGACCTCCGTTTCCTGGACCCATTGTGACTCAGGTAATCACACACCCCGTCCCCAGCCACCACACCTCGGTACACTTGGAATCAATGAAATACCAGAGCTATATTTAAATGCAAATACCAAGTTGATTGTCTCTCCCTCCATTTGCTGCCCTTCTCCCAGTCTTCTTAATGATCAATTCACACAGCTGATAGACTGACAGGGTGGTCAATCCAATTTAGGCATTAAGATAATTGGGAGACCTGGAGTCACATCCTTGTTTAAAATTCTGTGTGTCTTGGACCCATGAAACTACATGAACGTTGCTGGGAATTTTCATGTGGAGACTGACTAGTATCTAAGTCGTGCCTCCACTACGTTCATCACCACCTTTCCCAGAATGCCATGCGTAACTGTCTTCATCCTTCTGAGGTCGTCGTCGCTCCAGTCGTGTTCAGAGGAGACTACTGAGTGTCTGTTTTCTGCACTTGGGACAGATGGGGTGAGGAAGCACAAGGTTGTTTTCCATCTTTGGGGATCGCTCAGGATTGCCAGGTTCACAGTTCATGGCAGGTGATGGGGCTCAGTTTGGGGTGGAGGGCTGGTCACCAAGTATAGGGCTCTGCTTCAGAGAACCCACAGACTTCCAGACTTGAGGCTGAAATAACTATCAAGGAATTTGAGGAGCTGGAGGCATCTCAGATGACTGAGTCTCTGAGGATCACTCGGCCAGGCAGAGGTAGGAGAGGGATGTGACACTTAGGAAGGCAGGACAGAGCCCTCAATGTGCCCAGAGGATGTGCAGCTGTCTCATCCCTGATCTCTGTCCCAGCCAGAGTCAGAGTTCTCCTCAAGGCCTGGGCTGCTTAAGATCTCAGAGTAGAGTCACCTGGGAGAAACGCCATCCTGTGACCTAGGGGGCACCTGGGAGAAACGCCATCCCGTGACTAGGGCGCTTGCCTGGGGCCAGCACCGCTGTTGTTTATCTTTGTGCCTGTCTGCCTGTCTCTATTATTCTTTACTATTATTGTTTACTCTTCTCTTGAAAATTCACTCCTCCATCCTGGAAAGGCTTCGGATTACCCAGAGCTTGAGGAGGCCCTGGATGAAACAGACACGTTTCTGTGAAACTGTTCAAGGCCAGTACCTGACCTTCAGAGGGACATTTTCAAGCTAAGGTTAAAAAAAAAAAATTGGGGCCGGTAACCAAAATGGCTACATTATGTAGGGAGGGGCCTCTGGAGGGGAAGGTAGCCCAGCCCCTGGGCTGGAGAGTTGGTTCAGGTGGGTGGGGTAGGGGAGAGTCACAGGTAGGGACTGAGGGATGCTGGGATAACATGGAGACAAAGTCTGAAGTGATAGGTTAAATAGGCACCTAAGCCATTTATCCCGGGCTTTGAGACGTAAGATTCATCCATAACATTGAATAAACCCAAGTGTGGTGCACATGCCCGGTACCCAATGTGGAGGCAGGAAGTTGGAAATTTAAGGTCATTCTCCACAACATAGTTCGAGTCCAGCTTGCGTTGCCAGGGACCCTGTATGGAATCAACACTTAAGTGGGGTTAGTAGGGTTTTATGACAGGCATGGTTCTGTGCTCCTTATAAAGGCAGCGTTCGCACTACAGTCGAGAGGTTGGATAGGCAGAGTGTGCACCATAAAATATTTAACATCTGACCTTTTGCAGAAGTTTGCCACCTCCTGGCCTAAACACTGCTGTGACACATGCTTTTGCAAAATTTGACATGTGGGACTTGTTCCCCATTAAGAAAATCTGGTAGGAATAATGAGTAGATATAGGAAGGAGGGGGGAGGGAGTTTCTAGACAGAGACACTGAATCAACCACACTCTAGCTGGACTTTCGAGGTATCTGTAAGTTTCAATTAAATCTAAATACATCATTGGAGCGATTTCATTTCAGGAACCTTCGTATACTATTAGTCTGGTGTTCACATAAAGTACCAGGCTTCCTGGAATAGCCTTGATGTTGGAATAGATGGGTACCAAATTAATGCAAACCTTGCATCTTGGAACTTTTTTCCTTTGGCACTAGATATGAGCTCTTTTATTTTAAAGCAAATAAATATTTTGGTTTTAAATCGAGTAAGTGTCGCACGGTTACCATGAGTAAGCTGTTTTCATTTTGCCAATCGCTGTTTTTTCCCAAGCCGGTAGGACTGTATGATACTGGAGGGAAATCTGTGGTTAGAGCTGGAGATAGGAGTGTCTGATTGGCTGAGCCACGGAAAGGTGTAGCCTAGTAAGATTAAAAAGTGCATCCTGGGGCTGGAGAGATGGCTCAGTGGTTAAGAGCACTGGCTGCTCTTCCAGAGATCAAAGGTTCAATTCCCATCACCCATACAGCTGCTCACAACTGTCTATAATTGGACAGGATCCAATTCCTTCTTCTGGTATATAGACAATCAGGCAAAACACCTATATACATAATATGACTAACTAAATAATTTTTTTTTAAAAAAAGTACATCCTGTGGGGCTGGCAAGATGGCTCAGTGGGTAAAGGCTCTTGCTGCCAAACGATGTAGGCCGGATGACAGAAGTTCAAACTTAGTTCCCCAGCCTAAGTAAAGATGGAAGAAAATAACTGACTCTGTAAGGTTGTTCTCTCACCTCCATATTCACACAATAGGCATGCCCTCTCTTATACACTCACACACACACACACACACACACACACACACATACACATACATGCACATACATACATTTACAATAGTAATAAATAAACAATAACTGCTTGACTGTCAGTGCTGGAGAAATACATAGTTAGGAGCGCTTACTGTGTGCCAGACATAGTGGTGCACACCTTTAATCCCAGCACTTGGGAGACAGAGTAAGGCGAATCTCTAGGAGTTTGAGTCCAGCCTGGTCTATATAGTGAGTTTCAGAACAGCCAGGGCTACATAGTGAAACCCTGTTTTGAAACAAGCAAACAAACAAGAAGAAGAAGAGGACTTACTGCTCTTGAGGAGGACTGGGCTTGAGTTCCTACCTCCTTCCTGGAGGCTGATCCCTGCCCATAACTCTGGGCATCCTATTCTGGCTTCCTGGATTCTGCACACACATGCAAAGACATTGATGCAGGTTTGTGACACATACACAAATTAAAAAAAAAAACTTTAAAAAAGATTAAATAAATAAAATAGGAAAGTGTGTCAGGGGACTAGAGTTGGTTGGTAGAGCGCCTGCCTAGCATTTGAAAGCCTTAGACTCAATCTGAAGCGCTGTATAAAGTGGGAATTCTCCTTGGCTGCATGGTAAGTTCTAAACCAGCTCGGGCTCCATGTGACCCTGTCTGAATGAAGGGTGTAACCACAGCCCACACAGACCACAGAGCCTGCAGAACGAAAGCTTATTCAACAAAAGGCCGTTCAACAAAACGCAAGGCCAGGTGGCCGTTTCTGAGACCCTTCCTTGTTAGTGTCCCGGATCAGGCACATGAGCCCAGAAGGATCAGTGGCTACGCACCGAGCCACATGTGGCAGCCAGCTCGCATGGCTTGCTTCAAGAAACCCACCCCCGGCTTCTAACGCGCGTGCTTTGGAGATGTACAAACAAAGAGAAAATGCTCCCGTTCCCAAAGAAAAACTAGGTAGAAATTTCTAATCTTGTCTCATAAACAATATAGAAATAACTTTAAAATATTCCACTTTAAGCATGCATTTAATTTGTGCTCTGGGAACCAAATAGTGTTGCCAAGATAGAGCATTCTAATAATGATTTATGTAAATTTATTTGTACAAAGTAATGGTGTAGTTGCCTATAGCAAATTGCTTAGAATAGGAAATGACATTTATGGGTCCATCCCCCTCCCTCCCCTGAATGAGAGAGAGCCCAGAAAGCAAAAAAGCAACTCAGGGTCAAAATGGAGGCTGCTGCTTGAGGAAGCACAGATGGATGGCTAGGTTACAGGGTGTGAGTCTCTAATTTACTGGTTATTCGAGTCTTTTTTTTTTTTTTAAAGGACAAGAGAGGCCAGAGCCCTGTGTTTTGGGGATGGTAAAGCACTCAGACACTAAAACTCTTAGAACAGCCACAGATCCCTTGCTCTGTTTGGTGCCCTGGTGGCTTGCTTATAACATGTGGCACACAAGGCAAATGTAATTAAAATTAGGCAATTATTCTTACCCATGAGTTACTTATTACCAGAGAAAGTCATGCTTCGGTCATAAACGAAACCCAAATATTATAAAACAAAAACCAAGCTACAGAATTCTCCCAAGATCTGATTCTGAGATCTCCAGGCCACGTGTCTGCTGCCTGCCCTGTTTGTATGTCAGTGAGTTCAGGTGTTCCCTGGGAACCTTTAATTCATAAAAGCCGTACACACCAGAGTTGGGCCTGGTGAGTACTGGCTACAGTTACCACACCCTGTGCAGTTTCAAAGAATGACTCTAACATTCTAGAAGTGGTTGATTTAAATTTGTTCAGAAAGTACTTTTACTGGTCTCCATCATTTGGAGGGGGTGGGAATTTATAAGGTATATATCAAGAAAGTTGAGGGCCATGGGAGTCACAGAATAAGACAGCAGCAGAGTGAGCCGTGGGCGGATTCCACTTGCCCTGCTGTCAGTCAGCTACAGCTTCATTCAGTTCAGGGGCCAGGCTGGGCATTCTGGACAGCTTATTTTGTTCCAATCAAAGATCTGCCTTTTGGCTTACCCCAAAGCATTTTGGAACTGTGCTCATGCTGGGGAGAGGGCGGATAGAACTGAATGATACAGTGTTTCTAGACTGCTCTAGAGCCATTGACTGATGGCTGACAAGATTTAGAGACCAAATGAGATTGTCTGACTGAATGAAAATAACCCTGGCTTCCAGGAAGGAGGGGTGGTGGGTTTTGTGGACATAAACAAAAGTCAGGCTGAAAAGTTGTGCTAAGGTTGGTTTTAGGGAGTGGCCCTCCTATGAACCCAGTCTAAAGCAGTGGATCCAGACATAACCTTTAGTGGTTACTCCCTGTGATGACTAATCTAGATTGTCAACTTTGGGGCTGGTGGGTGGGATTTAGAATCACCATAGAAACAAACCTCTGGGCACATTTTCCAGGAAGGTTCTGCATTAGGTTAATTGGTGTGAGAAGACCCACTCTAAATATAGAGGATGCCATTTTAAGAGCAGAGGACCCAGACTGATTCAATAGGAGGAAAGAAGCTGAACACAGCGCCCTCTGTTTCCTGACCTTGGATACAATGTAGCCGCCTGCCTCCGCCCCTGCCTGCCTCCGCCCCTGCCTGCCTCCGCCCCTACCTGCGTGGCTTCCTTTCCTCCAGACTGTGCACTCAGTGTGAGTAGAAAAACCCTTCCTTCCCAAGTTGCCTTTGTCAAGTATTTTATCACAGCAGCAGACGAGTAACTAATACATCCTGGGACTCATCCCGTCTGCTTCCTGGCCAAATGACCTTGGACACAATTTCTGGAACTTGCTTAATTTATAGAGATGATAGGAAAATTAAATAACTCATTACATACTTAGCATGCTGCTCAGAAGATACTAAATACTTAGTTTATGGTAGCTCTTAAAATTCTTCTAGTCGATGTAACTCGAGAGTGTATGGGCAAGACTGAAAATTGTGAGATTAAATATATATTTAATTTAAATGTGACTTGATCTAAAAGATGTTAATGTCAGTTGTTTCTATATATCAAAGATAGCAAATCAAATATGAGAATTCTTTTACTTATTCGTTTAACAAATAACTCTTAGTCTTTAAAACCCTTTGTAAGCTATTCACAAAGATGGAGAAACCAGCTAGCCTGTTCTCAAGCAATAAGGGGATTTGATTTTTTTTTTTTTTAATGTCTGCCTCAGGATTTTTCTTTCCATTGTTTTATTTAATATTATCTTTTAAAAAAATGACTAGTTGTCTGTTTACACATGATAAGTGTAGGCCTGGTGCAGGTCTCATTAATACACATGGTCTTTGTCTTCTAAGAACTTGGAAATTAAGCTGACCTACATCTTTCTTTGTTGCTAAAGTCCTGATTCTGGCCCAGAGCCTGTGAGTTGTTTCCCTTTGGAGGTCTTGGCTAGCTAGCCCCATGGAAGGGATGTCTGGCTCTTGTGTTCGCTACTCCTGCAAAGAAGGCCGTTCTCTCTCTGCTGACAGGTTCTCAGCCAGGGTAGTCAGACATTGTTTAGTTCGAACTAATTTCCAGTAGAAGCTTATACTCTATACTCTTATCAAGGGTTGGAAGAAAAATGAGTCCTTTATAAAATGTGTGGATTTCTGGTTTGTTGTTGTTTGTTTGTTTTTCTAGTTGGGCTTTCTCTGTGTAACAGCCATGGGTGTCCTGGAACTCGCTTTGTACACCAGGCTGGCCTCGAACTCACAGAGACCAGCCATCCTTGACCTCCCTCGTGCCGGTTTTAAAGGCATAAGCTACCATGCCCAGTCCCTTTTTGTTTTTGTTTCTAATGGCTTTATGACACTTGAAAAAAGGCATTTCACAAAAGATTCTTCTGAAAGAAGATGAGGAAATTTGAAGTGTGAGATTCCTTTTTACTGTTTTTGAGATAGGGTGTCACTAACCCTGAAACTTGATGTATAAACCTGGCTGGCTTCAAACTCAGAGATCCACCTGCCTCTGCCTCCAGGGTACTGGGACTAATGACTTGTGCCACCACCGCCAGTAAGGATTTGTAAGTGAAAGGAGAAATAAATAAATAAGTAGCCGGGCAGTGATGGCATGCGCCTTTAATCCCAGCACTTGGGAGGCACAAGCAGGCATATTTCTGAGTTCGAGGCCAGCCTGGTCTATAGAGTGTGTTCCAGGACAGCCAGAGCTACACAGGGAAACCCTGTCTGGAAAAACAAAAACAAAAACAAAAACAAAGAAAGAAAAGAAAAGAAAGAATGAAAGAAAGAAAGAATAAATGAATGAAAGAACAAAAAAAGGAAAAGAAAAGAACGAGAAAGAAGTGTAATAAATCTAATGAGTCTGGGGTATGTGTTGCTCAGCGTAGCACACTGGAAGACCTCAGGTTTCACACACACACACATACACACACACACACACACACACTGCCAAAATAAAGAAGCAAAGAAAAGATACTTCCGAGATCAGACATCTCATCTTGTCCAGGACACAAGGAGCCTCCTGGATGGAAAGCGGAGGGAATCCTGAAGTGCCCTGCTTGAGCTAACATTCGGACAGAAAATAGGCATTAACATAGTGCACAGAGGGCTGAAGCGGTAACCCAGAGGTTAAGAGCACCAGTTGCTCTTGCAGAGGACCCAAGTCTCAGTCCCAGCACCTACATGCCTACACTGCAGCTCACAACGGGCTATAGCTCCAGTTCCAGAGGATCTGATGCCAACTTTGGGCACTGCATGCACATGGTGCATAGGCATACATGCAGGTGAAACACACACACACACACACACACACACACACACACATATACACAAATCTTTAAAAATATATGCATAGAGGTGTTCAAGTAGGAGTTCCTTCTTGCCTTATGGCACAGTGAAGTAGAGATCAGTGTCCTTACTTGGCATAGTAGAAAGGTGGCGATGTACACAGTCCCCTTGACTGTGTGCACATGCTCCATGATAGCCTCTTGGCCATGACGGATTGCCCGTCCTGAAAGGATACAGCAAAGCCCAGCTTTCCTGCCGCCTGATTTTCACCACACCCTTTCTGCGCTCACCTACCTCACGTGCATAAGGCTTGTTGTACGTTTTTCACAGGACAGGCTAAAGTTTTTCCACTCATGACTCCCTTTTTGCCTGAGAAATATAATAGGATCCTGGGTATGTAAGTAAATTAAATCGATACACAAAATCAAATAGGTACTGTTCATGAATCATAAAATTTATTTAAAAATAACTCCCTGGTTATAATAGGATTTTATCATCAACTGTGGGCAAAAGTAGTTTGCATACTAATTAGGTAGATGTGCTTATTTATTTTATATAACGAATCAAATCTTAGAATTATTGAAAAGTTTTATATAATGAATTAAGTTTTAGAATTATTGAAAATTCTCCCCTTATCCCCAGGTGAAACTCAATATTTTTTTTCTGAAATTCAAGTCAGATACTCAAGCATCAATTTTGAAAGACAAACATTCCAACACCTACCTCATCCAGGCATGTACTGATATGATGTCTAACATGTAAGGCAATGATAGGGAAATATTAAAGGTCTTTGATTCCTAGCTAAGCCGTTATGTTTCTGAAGTTATAGCATATATAGTAGTAGTCTCAAATCTGGGCTGAGACCATGTTTATTGTTGCCGTGTTCTGTGACAGCATGTATGTATGATATGACAGCATGTGAGATGCAAACCTCCTGTGTTGTGTGTTTAGAACCAAGGCTACAGTGAAATCCTATGATGCTCCGGGGGTCAGGCAGTGCCAGGCATACCTTAAATTCACCTTTTACAGTGATCACGTCTTTAACTCATTTCCACTCACTTAAACAAGAAAACCTGTAGCTCAGTGTTTAGTCTGGTAATGTTCTATATAGCCTGTAGTGTAGGAATGATGAACCATGCAGTTACCCAGGCTAGGTGTGTGGCAGGCTGAACCGTGCAGGTTAGTGTCCTAACGCTGTATGTGTGTGCAGAAACACCCCCTAATGAATACGTTCCTGAGGTTAAACTGCAGTCTCGCCGCTGTGTGAATTCTGTATCTGTGGACCCAAAGCTCTTCTCTTGCTCCTGCTTCTCCATGCTGCCTCTGTCTCCTTGTCTAGCCTCCTTTCAGTCTCAGATTGCCGTTTACCGGAGGCCCAAAGCCTGGGGTTTATCCTCATTAAAAGGAAGATTAGCAGGTCTTAGAGACATACCAGCAATTAAGACTTTCTTCCTGGCTTCAGGAGAGCAGGCAGCATTTGAAAAGAAGAGCAGGCATCTGTCCATAGCACTCTGGATTAAGACTATGCAATCACGTTTATCTCCCGGGAGACATCTGGCCATCCTGCCCTCTACAGCAACAGAGCAACAATCTGCAGCAACAATCCCCTGATTGCTGTGCACAGTGTGATGCCCAGCCTGCTGACCTGTGCTGTACCTGTCACACACACACACACACACACACACACACACACACACACACACATACACCCGTGTGTTCTCATGTGTCACCATGATTAACGTCTATCTCTTGTAAATGCATTTGAAGGCTCTCCCCGGATAACGGAATATTAATCTGGGATTGGGTCTGTTGGGCCCAATCCCAGGACGATATTCAATGCTTGCAGCTCTACCAGTGATACTATCAGCGTAGAAAGAGCATCTGGAGCCAGGGATAGAGCTCGTCTGGTAGGGTGCTTGCCTAGTATGCTGGGTACCCTGTGCTCAGTCACTAGCACCACATAAACTACGTGTGGTGATACTCGCCTGTAATCCCAGCACTTGGCGGGTACAAGCGGAAAGGTCAGGGGTTCAAGGTCCTCCACGATGTCATAGGAAGACATGTACTGGCCTGTCTTAAAAATATAAAATACAAGTTTAATGGGACAGAACTGGAAGTCAGAGCAGGGATGTCTTCCTGGGACTCAGAGGAGCTATTTTAAATTAGACTCCTTGGGTGTCCTCTGGAGAGATGGTTCAGTGGTTAAGAGCACTTGGCTGATCTTCCAGAGGGCCCAGGTTGAATTTCCAACACCCACATGACACCCTCACACTGACATACATGCAGGCAAAACACCAATTCATAAAATAAAAATAAATCATATTTTTTTTTAAAAAAAAGTAGACTGCTGTTGTAAGAGAGTGACCTTTAACCGGTCTGCTTAATATGATACGTAGACCACAAAAGAGGAGGGAGGCCTTGGTGAAGGGCTGTCTCCTTAGAGCCTGGGTCCAATGGCCTTTCAACAGTCGGACTTTCAACAGTCAGACCCTAGTACAAAATGTGTTTGCATGTGAGATCAGCACACTGGTAGCAACTAGGGTAAACCCATTGATTAGCTCAGCTCTATTCGTGCTAGAAGCTCAGGGAACTTAAAGCTTTTGACTATTACACCACCAGCAGCACCCCCCCCCCCCCATCAGTGTCACTATCTCCTGGTGACACAATATTTTCCAGGTGAGCATTGAGTCAGGGAACTGGTCCAAATAGCCACTGAAGGTCTGAATTACTCCCCAGTGGGTCATTGAATCTGATGAATGGGACATGCTGTCTCCTTCCCAATCTCTGATAAACTGGGGTGGCACTGGGCAGGACTCAGTTCTGTTGGAGGATTAGGTGGCCCTGGAGGGCCCCGCCAGAGCCCATTTCAGGTAAATAGGAAATGAATGGAGAGTGGCCCAGTGCTTCATAGTAACTTCTAAACCCTGAAGACGTTTTTGAAGCTTGCTCTCTTGTAGTCCAGGCTGGCCCTGTACTCACTGTGGAATGAAGGGGACTTTAAGATCCTCTGGATTCCTTGCACCTCCATTTTATGAGGTTCTAGGGACCGAACCTAGGTCTTCAGGCATGATAGGGAAGCATTCTGTCCCCAGTCTCAGGCATATCATTATTACATTATATAACATTATTCCCAGTATGAATTAATAAAAGTACTATTACTCTTTACATTAATAACTGACTGATATAGCTGGGCGGTGGTAGCGCACGCCTGTAATCCCAGCACTCTGGGAGGCAGAGGCAGGTGGATTTCTGAGTTCCAGGCCAGCCTGGTCTACAGAGTGAGTTCCAGGACAGCCAGGGCTACACAGAGAAATCCTGTCTTGACAAAACCAAATCCAAAAACCCAAAAAACCAAAAACCAAAAAAACAACAAAACAAAAAACAAAAAAAACCCTCAAAAATGACTGATATATATATATATATATATATATATATATATATATATATATATATATATATATGAACATTTATATGATGTATACACATGTGGAACTGTATATGTCTATGTAAACATGTATGCATGCAACTATAAATAAATTTTATTTTTTCAATTCTGAGGTATTTTAATTCCATGTCCAGATTCCTCAGGATTTGGATATAGCTAAATTTTCACCATCATAAGTACGTTTTGTTTTTTTTTTATATCATCCTATCTCCATGTCTTTCTTAGTTCTACCTGGGATGTAGACTCTGTGCTTAACTGAGCAAAAAATGCTAACAAACTGCTATTTATTTTATTAAACAGCTTGAGCAGAGATGTTTGGTCTGATTGCTGAAAATTGTTAGCTTATCACTGAACTTCCCTGACGGTTCTTATTATTCAATTTGCATTGCCTACAATAATAATTATTACTATATAAAAGAACACGATGCTTTTATTTGTACAGTGCTTGCATTAATAATTTAACTAGCTATTGTGCCCAGTGTAGTCTTGGCATATGTCAAGATACGTAGAGGTCAGCCTAGAGCATCCTCAGAAGGGAGAATGCAGGTGTGAATTGTAAGGTTTAGAGTCCGGATGTGGGTAGGAAGGTGACTGGCCTCGACATCCAATTGTCTGCACATCCCTCCCTCCAGTGTGTTTGTTTCTGATTGTTTTAGTGGTTCAGCAAAGGTGACTCTGACCTGGTCATTTTAACTCCCCGAGAGAACAGATCACAGTATAGATAGTTTACTGACTAAAATGGCTGGGTTGGACTGGATTACAAGTGAAAATAAAATAGTAACAATGGCTAAAACAACACACCTGACCCAGGCTGATGGAACCGGTGGGTCAGTAAATAGCCTGCACATCCATGAGTCCTGTTTGCAGACACTTGAAGATTTTATCATTCATTCCTTAGTCGCTCCTCCCAAATGCATCAGAACTATATAATAGGCACAGATAGATATCTTTTTATTATCATGCTGTAGAATACTATAGCTTATTGTCTTTTTTTCTAGCTGAGTCCTACATGCTTTGTCTTAAACTCATGCTTACATATTAAGTAAATCAAGTAGCTTGAAATACACCGTTTGAGGAGTGAGATCACAGGACAGGGTGGGAGGGCGGTACAACCTGACTTTGGGGGTGTCAGCGCACTGTGAGAGTCAAAGACTACATTTTCAAACTGTGGGTTGAATGGGGAAAACCAAGTAAACAGAAGAATGCCATTTGGTCAGCGCAGCCTGACTACCGGGAGGATGGAGGCATCTGTTGGTCAAGAATATCATGGAGGGTCAAAGGTGATGGTATACACTGTATGACAAGCACTCAGGACAGGAGGAACCTGAATTTAAGGCCAACTTGGGCTATATGTGGGGAACAGGAGGGTAAGGGACTGAGAAAAGGAGGGAGGGAGGGAAGGATATGGGAGGGAGGGAGGGAGGGAGGGAAGGAAAGGCCCCCTGGAGCCGACTTTCCCCTCAGAATTGGGGCTTGTGAGAATTATGCCCTTCTCCCCCTTGTGTCCTGAGCAGGTTTTGATGGCTGGCCTCTCATTCGGACACGTGCTTCATAGAGCAGGAACTGCGAGTCTCTAGAGCTCCTTTGCATGATTTACCTTTTGAAATGAGTTTAACTCTTCCTAATTAAAATTACACTCATACCTTTAATGAACAGCTGAGTTCCTGGCCCTGGAACCCTAGGGGTACATGGTCTCTATCAGTGCTGTGGAGCATGTCTCAGAGAATTTCCCGGACTGGTGAGATGGCCCAGCAGTTGAGAACACTGACTGCTCTTCCGAAGGTCCTGAGTTTAAATCCCAGCACCCACTTGGTGGCTCACTACTATCGGCGATGAGATGTGATGCCCTCTTCTGGTGTGTCTAAAGACAGCTACAGTGTACTTACATCTAATAATAAATAAATCTTTAAAAAAAAATTCCCATCTGAAAGAAGGTCACTTCCTGACAGCCACACGGTACATGTGTACAGCTCAAGGTTGACTGGGTCCTGAGGTGATAGGCAGTGCCCCAAATTCAGTGGTCTAAACTGGCCAAGTTTTCTTTCTTGCATAGACTATTTGTCCACTGAGAATGGTTAGTCAAGGACAGTGCTCCATGTTATTCTTGGTCTCATTTCTAGATCTAGACATCCTGGTTGTCTTTGATTGTTAACTTGATAACAACCAAGATTGAAGTAGGAAGAGGGAGTCTTCAGAATCTGACCACTTCAGAGTGGCCTGTGGCTATTGTTGACTGATAGGAGTGGTTCCCCCCCACCCCCACTGGGGAGGTTCCTCTGGGTCGAATAAGAAAGCTGGATGAGGAGGAACCAGAGGGAACTGGTCTGCAAGCTGGGTTCTTCCTTGCTTCCTGCCTCCAGGTTATTACCCTGACTTCTCTATAAGATGTACTGTGACCTGGAAGTATAAGATATAATAAACCCTCTCTTCCTCAAATTGCTTTTGGTCTTGTGATATCATAGCAGCAGAAAGTCAGGGCGTGTGGGGTGTTCCTATCACTGGTGATTCTTAAAGTTGGTCATCTGGGGTTAGAGAGATGGCTTAGAGGTTACGAGCACTGGCTGCTCTTCCAGAGGTCCTGAGTTCAAATCCCAGCAACCATATGGCGGCTCACAACCACTTAGAAAGAGATCTGTTGCCCTCGTGGCATGTAGGTCTACATACAGACTGAGAAATAAATAAATAAATATTTTTTTTAAAGAAAGTCATCTAGTGACAGGCCACTTCCATGCCCATTTTATTAATCAAAGCTAGTCACAGGTATTGACTTAACTTCAGGTAAGAGGGGAAATGTAATAAAACCGGATGCTTACAAGTAAGAGCAGAGGTATTTCTAAATAGCCCTGTGTAGTGGTAAATCTCCACCCCAAATATGCCCGGGCAATGAAAACACAACTCAATTAATATGAATACAAACTGTGTGCCTAGATTGGGCAGGGCTACCACTGTACTCCAGTCTTCCCCATCGATGGGACCCCTTTGAACTTGTGGTTTCTCCAGACCACGTGCTTCTGGAAGGTTTACCTGTGTGCTGACTCATTCGCAGCCCCTCCCAGGAGAACGGAATTAACATCAAATTACAAATAGCCCCTGGGCTATCCTCAACAGCCCTGTGTTGACTACAATCTAGGCCTTCAGTGCTGTGCACACAACGACCTAGAAAGCAACTACAGACTACTCAGAGAACTCAGACCCAGCAAGGATCTGCTGAAGTACAGTAGAGGTAACTGCTCAGTCCTCTTGAGAGCTCAACTGTTCATTCCCAGCCCCTGGCTATATTGCAGATGGCTGATTCTTCTGGTAAGGGGATCTTATACAGACTGGTTAGAACGGAGGAGAGAACGTACTAGACACCTCACCTCTCTAGTACTGTTTTTTCCTAGGGACTCAACCAATGGGTAGCCTGGGTCTTATCCCTCACACATATACGCCCCGAGATGAGCATTTGATGTGTTCTGTACTCACCTAAAATGTCACACGGAGCCCTTCAGCCAGCTAGACAGCCACCTCTGAGCTCTCCAGTTCCTTAGTCTCTCATTGTGAATAGCCACAGTGAACTGACGGTCCTGGTGTTTGTTTTTTCTTTTCTGTTTTGTTTTCCTAAATGGGCTTCTATACATTTCTTCATATAAGAACATGCCGCAGTTGACTTGTGTATCAATCAGTCTGTGTTCTCTCCAGTTGTGTGTGTACAAGGATCAGGGAAGCTTCCATTTCCTTGGCTTAGTTCCCTCGCTCCGTCCATCCTTTGTATTCCATTACTGGGGGCTGAACCTAGGACCTCATTGGTAGTGGTCAAGGCCTGTCCCACTGAGGTAAACCCCTTAGTAAGTCTTACCCCATTTCCTTTTGGGGTGCCAAAGATAGACACCACTGCCTTTGTACACTGGGCAATACTCTGTCTAGGAGACACACTCTCAGCCTGCTTCTACCAAAGTCTATGAGGTCATGTCCATCCAAGGCCCTCGTTAGGGTGGCCTGATTAGAACCAGATGCTTGGGTCTAGTTTCATGTTGTTGGCATGAGTTCTAGCTGGACTTTAGTTACATCTTTCAAGTCCCCAGAGGAATTTTGTCCACATTAAATGGCCTCTCTTTGCTAACTGAGCCAGTGACCTGGAAGGAGGCTTGGAGTTGAGTTAGAAACATGGAAAGCCAAAAATAATGGCACACACCTTTAATACCAGGCTTGGGAGGCCGAGGCAGGTGGATCTCTGGGTTTGAGGCTAGCCTGGCCTACAGAGCAGGTTCGGGGATGGCCAGGACTGCACAGAGAAACCCTGACGTGAAGCAAACAAACAAAAGCACACAGCAACAACAACAGAAGAGGAAGGAAGGAGAGAAGGAAGGGAAGAAAAAGACAGAAAAGAAAGACACAAGAAACAGAGGACAGCCAGACAAGAAGACAGTTGCCTTTGAATTTGTACACTAAGCTCTCTGCCCTAGCATTGCTAGGGCAGCCACATTGTTAATTGTTTTCTGCTCCTCTTTTTGTAGGTGAGAACATTAAACCCAGAGAGCTAAAATCATCTGCCTACAGTCTCAAAGTACAGGCAGTAGAACCTTATACGTGTGTTGGGAAAACCAGCACAGTAGTTTCCATGACAAAAGGCCTAGCAGAATTTAAAGTATGCTTCTCACAACATGGTGGAGAACAGGTTAGAATTGTATAATGGTGCGGTTCTCAAGACCTGGTTTTGTCTTGAATTCTCGTGCGTGCCCTGCTTGTTTGCGAAACCTGCTAAGTAGGACGTTCTGCCTGCTCTTGCCAAGTGGACAGAGGAGTTGTGGAACACCTGGCCGAGCTGGTGTGGAAACAGATGCTTGCGAAATTCATTTTACACAATTGCCGATACGACTCGTCTGTGTCTTGATGATCAATTTCGTTCTGATATGCTCCCGTAGGAGGCAGGTGACCTCAGAAGTACCACAAAGCAGAGGTAGGCCTTGTCTGTGTGGCTGAACTTGCAGCTCTGAGAAGGATTGGTCGTTCTGTGTGAAAGCCAGTGGCCGCCGGCTCGCTGGCATGTCCCAGGACTATCCATTTGGCTTGCCCTTCACAGTCTACGCAGGGCGCCATCCTGTGCACACCAGCCTTGCTGAGAACAGTCCCGCAGGTTCAGCGAAGCAGACGCTACTGGGGTTTGATTGCTGTTTGTCCTCTCCAGAGCCTGTGCGATGAAATTGAATTGTGCCAATCAGAGTGTTGGGCCCACGGGAGGCAGCGAGGTCGAGAGGAAGGAATGTCTTGCTCTAAGGATCCTCACAGTCAGGAGACTGGGTTAGTTATTAAGGGAGCCTCAGTGTGTGAGTGTGTGTGTGTGAGTGTGTGTGCACATACATATATTCAGATGCGTATACAACATGCATGTGGTGGTTGGAGAATCACTTTAGGTCTTGGTCCTTGCCTTTTAGCTAGTTTGATACAGGGTCTCTTTATTTGCTGTTGTGTATACCAGGCTAGGGCTAGCTGGCCTGAAACTTCCAAGGTTTTTGTTTGTTTGTTTGTTTTTGTTTGTTTGTTTATCTCTGCCTCCTATCTTGCCGCAAACTCGGGTGCTCCTGCTTCTGGATCCGGTGTTCTGCTCCCACTGAGCCTGTTCTACAGCTTGTGCATTGTGCCGTTTTCCCCTTATGCACATGCGTGTAGTTCATTTCTACCATCATTATCATAAACTCTGCACCACTGTGCTTTTAGATTTCCCAGCTTCCACAACCACAAACAAGAATAAAACTCCATTGCTTATAAAGCACACCGCCTCAGCTACTCTTGGCTACTACAGGAATAGACCAGGGCAGGTGTCATTTCCACCCTTTAGGAGGAGACAGTGAGTTAGAGGGTAGGTGGATTTATCTGAGGCCCACAGAGCCTGAGTGGAGGACCTTGACCTGGTAGTCCTGGAGACGACCCTGCTCCCTCTTCCCTTTCTCTCGCGGGAGTAGTTAGGGATCACCCTGCAGGTACCTTACTTGGAGCAGACTGAGGTTTTCTGTAAGGAGCCTTCGGTTCCACTTTAAAAAGGCTAGATCTCGCAGATGGGGCAGGAGAGAAATGGAAGCCCTTGCCCTTGTCCCCATTCCCAAGAGTCACTTGGCTGGGGAGTCCAAATGGAGACCAGATAATGGAAACCAGCGGAAAATAACCTTGAACCTCAGGCAATTTGGAGGTCAGGCTTTCTTTATCTGCTAGCTGCAGGCAGCAACTTTGCAGTCTCAGTGTCTGGGCCAAGAACTTCTTGTTTCTTGGAATCCAGGGAGACCAGTTGCCTGAACCCAGGCAGAGAAGAGCTCCAGGCTTATCCAGGAGGGAGGCCCTGAGACTGGAAGAGGGAAGGCTAGCCAGGGGTCTTTGCTCCTTCCTAGTACCTAGAGTCTGAATGTCTTAAGGTGTTCCAAGACCAGCTATCTGACCTTGGCCTAATCTGTACTGTTGGTACAGCTTGGTGGGTTCCAGACCTCAATTTTTCTTACCTAAAAATTTAAAAAAATAATAATTTTTTAAATTATACTTTTTTTTACTTGTTTGGCTGGTTTGAGGTTTTTGAGACTATCTAGTTGGGAGGATTAGCTGTGAAATGGGCACTCTTACTCAATATTTGCCTCAGAATATACTAGCAGAGTGTCTTGTGAGCGTCTGTCTACCAAAATTTATGTTGCACAGACCCAGCAAGCTCATTCACCCTTGGAAATACATCCTGTGGATGCTTTTCTTCATATTGTCTGTAATAGTGATGGTAAATGGATGCACCCTCAGCCTTTATCTGCAGGGACAGCTCAGAGCATAGGGCTTTGTCCTGGTCCACTGGGTAGCATCTAATAGGACAAGATGGAAAAGGTTCACAAATGTAACAGCGAGAAATAAACAGAATACGGTGTGCTGAGCGCTGTCTGCCTTCTAAAAACCTTATATGTTGCACTGGTCAGTGTTCTATTACTATAAGAAATGTGTAAGAGGGTCTGGGATTCAACCCCTCAGTGAGCCTTAGGTGTGGTAACCCCCAGTTTATATAACCATGTCAACAGGTGCCTAAGAGAATCCATTTAGCAAGTGGACAGTTTTATTTTGGCTCACAGTTTTGGAGCCTTTAATCCATCCTCGATTCACCTTGTTGCTTCTGGATTGTGACGAGATGGCCTATCACTAGGAATGCCCAGAGACAAAAATGAGAGGAAGGTAGATTCCCAAAATCCTCCTTCAAGGGCCCTTCCCAAGATGGCCTCACTTTCTTCTACTCAGTCAAGCTCTTAAAGGTTCTGTCAGCCACTGCTGGTGCCACAGTCTGGGCCTGACGATGCCATTAGAGTGCGGTCTTTGGGGCATTTATGTATCTGCTGTTGTATGTGTCCAGTCGTCTGTCCCTGCTTTACAGATGAAGAGGTTGAAGTGTAGTGAAGCTGTGTAGCCCTCTCAGAGCCTAAGCAGGATGTTGGCGTCAGAATATTCCTTCGTAGGTAAAAAGGCAGTTTTGCAAAGGTGGTTGTGATGGCTCATGTTAATGGTCACTTGGGCAGAATCCGGAGACTCTGTGCATGCCTGTGGGAGGTTGTTGAGATTGCATTAATTGATGTGTTAAGAGCCATCTTGATTGTGGGCGGGGGATCTTGGGCTGAATGCAGAGAGAGTCTGAGCAGCAGCATCACTGCTCGCTCTCTGCTTCCTGACTGTGATGGGACTAGCTCTTTGGACTCATGCAAAGCTGTGACCTAAATAAACCCTTTCTCCCTGAAGTTGCTTTGTCACATTATTTTATCACAACAGCTGGAAAAGAAGGTGAAACGCTGGGATCCATATTTATATTTTAAAAAATGGAGCTATCCACATACATACATATCTGCATATATATGGCTTAGATTTAAATATTTATCATTATTATTATTGTTGTTGTTACTATTACTATTGTGTGCATTTCAGTCTCCGTGTGTGCATGTGTCTGTGTGTACTGTGCTGAAAGATCATATTTTTAAATGCAAACCCAAAGCAGGAAGAGTAAACAGGAAGTGGGTGGGGCTACAAACTCTCAAAGCCCATACACTCGAGTTTGTATCTATGTGCTTGTATGTGTGTGTCTGTGTGTGTGTGCATGTTTGTGTGCATGCAGTCGAGTATGTGCTTTGTATATGTGTGTAGTTTTGTGTGTATTGTGCCTCTGTATGTGTGCACATATATGTGTCTGTGTGTATGTATCTCTCTCTCTCTGTGTCTGTGAGTATGTGACTGTGTGTGTGTGTGTTTGTCTGTGTGTATATATGTATGTCTCTCTGTCTTTCTGTGTGTTCCCAAGAAGACCATAACAGGGCATCTATTTCCTGGGGCTGAAGTTACAGGAGACTGTGTCATGCCCACTGTGGGTGCTGGATACTGATCAGGTTCTTAGCAGAGTGACAAATCTTCTTTCTTTATTTATTTATTTAATTTTTGGATTTGGGTTTTTGTTGTTGTTGTTGTTGTTGTTTTCCAAGACAGGGTTTCTCTGTATAGCTCTGGCTGTCCTGGAACTCACTCTGTAGACCAGGCTGGCCTCGAACTCAGAAATCCTCCTGCCTCTGCCTCCCAAGTGCTGGGATTACAGGTGTGCGCCACCACTGCCAGGCTGAGTGGCAAACCTTAACTGCTGAGCAGTGTCTTCAGCCTTCTCATATTTTTTTAATGGCTATAATTATTGGCAAGGCGCATAACAGAGAAAGTGGGGCGGAGAATATGGCTTAGTTGGCAGAATGGTTGTCTGACACGCGGTGTCCTGGATTTAATCCCTAGGACCACATAAAACCAGGCGTGGTAGCATAACCCTGTACTCTCAGCTCCCAGAGGTGGAGTCAAGAGGATTGGAGTACAAGCTCATCTCTGGCTACTGTGGAGGTCTGAATGAGAGCCTGTAGCCACGCCCATTTCCGGTTCATCCTTCCTGCTTTGGGTTTGTTTGCCATTGAAGATGTGATCTCTCTCTCAGCCTCCTGCTCTGGACACCTGCTGTTAAGCTTCTCCCATCATACAGACTCTGCCTCCTGGAACCCTAAGCCAAAGTAAACTCCTGCTTCTGCAAGTTGCAACAGCAACAGAACTAATAGAGCAACATTCAGAGTTCAAGGCCAGTCTAAGATATAACAAACCCTGTCTTTAAAAGGAAAGGAGAAAGGGGGTGCTTAGAGGGACAGGGTTTCTCTGTGTAGCCCTGGCTGTCCTGGAACTCACTCTGTAGACCAGGCTGGTCTCAAACTCAGAAATCCGCGTGCCTCTGCCTCCCAAGTACGGGGATTAAAGGCACGCGCCACCACTGTCCGGCCCTGTTTCTTATTCTAAGGATATATGTGTCACTTTTTTTTAAAAATCAGATGTTGACATGAGCCCAGTGTTCCTAGGCAATGAAATCAAGATCTATTAAAATTCACTTTTAATTTTCTGTATTTAAAAATTATAAGTAAATAATAGTTTTTAAAAGAGAGAACATTGAGCCAGGCAGTGGTGGTGCACACCTTTAATCCCAGAACTCTGGGAGGCAGAGGCAGGCAGATTTCTAAGTTTGAGGCCAGCCTGGTCTACAGAGTGAGTTCCAGGACAGCCAGGGCTATACAGAGAAACCCTGTCTCAAAAAAAAACAAAACAAAACAAAAAAAAAACAAATAAAAAAAAAAACAGAGAGAGAGAGAGAGAGAGAGAGAGAGAGAGAGAACATTGAACATAAACTTCTAAGGTTTATTTATTTATTTATTATATATAAGTACACTGTATAGTCTTCTGACACTGTGGAGACAAGAGGGAGTCAGATCTCACTGCCGATGACTGTGAGCCACCATGTGGTTGCTGGGATTTGAACTTAGGACCTTCAGAAGAGCAGTCAGTGCTCTTAACAGTTGAGCCATCTCTCCAGCCTGAACACAAACTTTTAAACGAACCCTTACAAGTTAGATGCCCCTGGTTGTATTTGGGGTGCATGTACTCAGCCCTCTGAGTGTGGTGCAGAGCAAAGCCGTGCTCCCTGGCCAGTCGACCCTTGTCTTTAGACCCGGTGTTATACCTGGCCCAAGCGTAGCACCGTCATCACACCTTCCTTTTTGGAAACAAATCTTATCTCCATGGACTACCCCCTTTACTTTCTTCCCCAGCACAATCCTGTCTACATCAGAAGAGGGAGGGCCAGTCAGAGGAGGAACAAGTGATAGTTGTGTACGCTTAGAAGTCCTGAGCAGGTTTCAGAGGACTTTACCCTGAACTGGGTCTTTCTAACTTATGGTCATTACTATCAGCAGCAATGATGTGTACCAAGAATGAAAGCTAACATGTGCTCTTTGTCAGGCACCACACTGCAGTTTTGATTGGCTTGAGTATTACCCCTACATATTCATGTGTTGATTTTGGTCCTCTGCGCGGCAGCACTGAAATGGGAAGAGGCAAAGAGGCAGAGGCTCATGCAAGGACCCCTTGTCATTGAGGGCACTGCCCTCAGGAAGAACTAGTTGTCTGGAGAATCTTGTTAGTTCTTGCAAGAGCTTGGCTAAAACACCAAGTCTGGGACCAGTGAGACAGCTTAGTACTTGGGAAAAAGTACTTGCCACTGAGGTTGATAGCCCAAGTTTAATCCATGATACCCACAATGTAGGAGAGATTTGACTCACCCAAGTTGTTCTCTGACCTCCGTGCTTATGCTGTGACATGCCTATGCACATGCCAAGTAGTTAAATAAATATAACAAAATAAATACAACCTACCTATAGTCTATTAATAATAATATAATAAAATAATATTATAAAACAAAACAGTAAACCTGCTCTCTCTCCAATTGCTGTCTTCCTGACTTACTATAAACCCTATTTTGTTGTCTGTTGCTATGATAAGACACTGACCAAAACCAAATTGGGGTTTATGTCATCTTATAGGTTATAGACCTGGGAAGCCTGAAGGCAGGAATTAAAGCAGAGACCGCAGAGGAGTGCTGCTTACCAGCTTGCTTCCTCTGACTTGTTCAGCTACTTTTCTTATACGGCCTGACCTGACTCACCTGCCTAGGGAAGCTGCTGCCCATCGTGGGCTAGACCCTCCTACATCAATCAGTGATTGAAAATGCAGATAATGAACCTGATTTCTCTTCCAGCCATGTGTAGGAAGGCAGGAAGGCAAAGGAAATTATGAAGGCGCTGAACCCCGCATGAGATGGCTTTGACAGCACAGCCTTGATCTGCTTAGTCTTAGATGACCCCTAGTCAACCCTGCTCTGAGGAGAAGAGGAAGGACTTGACTTCTATCTGTATGATCAGAGAGTGCTTCAGAGTGGCTCTTTCTGCCATAAAGGGGCTCCCAGTGTGAAAAACCCCTGCTTTTCCCTCAAAGTCTACTTTTTGATCTATTTCGTTTAAGTTTATTTAGTTAGAGATAGGAACTTGTATATTCCAGGCTGCCCTCAAACTGGCCAGCTGTGTAGCTAAGGATGACCTTGGTTTTATTTATCTGTCTGATTGTTTGAGATAGGACTTCACTATGTAACTATAGCTGGCGTGGAACTCACTATGTAGATCAGGCTGATCACCAAAGCATAGAGATCAAGCCAGTCTCTACCTTTCTACTGCTGGGACTAAAGATGTGAGCCCCCACACCTGTTCCTAAGCCTGGCCAAAGATGGCCCTGATCCTCCTGCCTCTGCCTCCTAAGGGTTGGCAATAAGGAGTGTCCCACCATGCCTAATCTGATTAATTTTAAATAGCCTTCCAACCTTCTAGACTTTCCTCCAGTGACCAAGAATTCAGAGCTTCACGCTATATAATCAGGAAACATTTATGAATCCAAACGTGATGGTTTGACTAGAAATGGCCCCCATATATTCTTGTATTTCAATGTTTGGCCATAGGGAATCACACTATAAGGAGGTGTGGCTCTTGTTGGAGGAAGTATGTCACTGTGTAGGTGGGCTTTGAAACCTCCTATGCTCAAACTTTACCCAGCAGGGAATTGGAGTCATCTTCTGGCTGCCTTTGGATCAAAATGAACTCTCAGTTCGTCCTACAGCACCATGTTTGCCTGCACACTGGCATGCTTCCTGCCATGATGATAATGGACCGAACCTCTCAAACTGTAAGCCAGTCTCAATTAAATGTTGTCTTTGTAAGAGTTGCCTTGGTCATGGTGTCCATTCACAGCAATGAAACCCTAAGTAAGACAAGTATGGTGCCCATAGCTCATAGACTCATGTGTTTGAATGCTTGGTCCAGGGTGACTGGCACTGTTAGGAGGTGTGGCCTGGTTGGAGTAGATGTAGCCTTGCTGGAGGAAGTGTGTCACTGTGGAGGTGGGCTTTGAAGTCTCATATGTGTTCAAGCTATGCCCAGTGTTGAGACAGCCCTCTTCTCAACAGGGATATAAGTAGGTAGGTAGATATACAGACAGGGAGATAAAGTATAATCATATTTATACTTGACATTTGACCTTGGGAAGCCTAAACTGACTACAAGATTCTTCACCTTTGACCTTGGGGAGGTCAAAACAAAACTGACTCTGCTGCCTTTGGATCGAGATGTAGAGTTCTCAGCTCCTTCTCCAGCACCATGCCTGCCTGGATGCTGTCATGCTTCCTCCATGGTGGTAATGGACTAAACCTCTGCAACTGTAAGCAAACCCCAATTAAATGTTCTTTATAAATAATAGTAGCCGTGCTCGTGATGTCTCTTCACAACAATAAGACCCTAAGACAAAACGCTAATGTTTAAACATCTTATTTCACTAGCCAGAAAGCTGGTTGCTGGGACTCGTGTCTCATAGGTGTGGGGCATCCCTCTGAGTCAGTGCTGGGATGGTAGTGTACCACTCGGGTCACCAGTTTCCTGGGATTGTAGATGCCTTGTGTTTCCCAGAGTTTCCTATATGTTGTTGGCCTCTTCCTCCTCTGCCTTAGTGCTTCCTCTGTCTAAAATTGACCCACCTTTTAGTGTCTTTCCAGACAGCTTCCCCGACCAATGCTCTGACCATCCCTGCTTCCTACTCCATAGAGTAGTACATGTTTCACATGATTTCTTACAGTTCAAGCATGATGAGTGACATCAGTACCAGTATCAATGTTCAGTTGAGCTTTCTTCTTGAAATCATTAGCACATTGTTTATTCATTCCCTCAAGTGCTGTGGACTAAGACTTGGTCCCTTGATGTGGACCCTGCTACAGAACATGCAGTTGGCTGAGGTCACTGTGCTATGGTGTCTGTATCATCAAGGACACACAGCTGATCTGTGGTTCTGACTGGCGGATTGTAGCTTTGGGAGTTGCAAATAAGCTTTGGGAGTTGTCTTACTTAGGGTTTCATTGTGAAGAAGAGACATGACCAAGGCAACTCTGATAAAGAAAACATTTAATTGAGGCTGGCTTGTAGTTTCAGAGGTTCAACCCATTAACATGCTGGTGGGAAGCAGGGCAGCATCCAGGCAGATGTGATACTGGAGAAGGAGCTGAAAGTTCTATATCTTGATCTGAAGGCAACCAGGAGAGACCGTCTTCTCACAGGCAGCCAGGAAAGAGCCTGTCTTCCGCAGGCAGCCAGGTGGGGACTCTTTTCCCCACTGGGTAGAGCTTGAGCACTAGGAAACCTCAAAGCCCATCTACACAGTGACACACTTCCTCCAACAAGGCCACCACACCTAGTCCAACAAGGCCACACCTCCTAATACTTCCAAGTCCTATGGGCCAAACATAGTCAAGCCACCACAGGAGTGGCTCTTTGTCTGGATATTGGTAGGAGGCACACTTCAGCTGAAACCTCAGGAAAGGGGAATGGGGATAGGGAAGTATGAATAATAAACATCTGTACCCCGGAGTGTGCCAGGCGGTATGGGGGCATGAAG